>NC_142392.1:12189126-12266626 GCF_059441095.1 Idiotropiscis lumnitzeri
TCTTGTCAAATAAATATGCTTATATAAACTCAAGAAATTCCAAGTTTTGTTTTGAATTAAGTCACATAATTATACATGCATGGTTTGACACATGTTGTTCATATGTATAGTGTTGGGGCCGCAACTAATGATTGCCTGTTTGTCCTTTACAAAAATAGTTTAGAATTGAATTGTTACCAATTATTTGATTAATCAGTTGTTGGAATTCATTCATAGTCATGTTGACCCTTGCCCTTGGAAACATATTTTGAGTGATCAGTGTAGTTTTGAAACATGATGACATGACAAACTTAATTTCTTTAACAACATATAAAAACTGGAATATGTAAAATGTTAAATAATCAGTTCAAATTTTAAACTGGGAAAAAAAACACGGAGTTTATGGTTATTCTTTGGCATCCATTTTCTGCACTAATTTAATTTAGCAAAAACAAATGTTCAGCAAACCGGCAAGTAAAAGGCAATATTTAAAAATAAAACGACAATAACCTTGAACTCATTTCCCCAAACAACTTAATGTTGTGATGCATATTTTTAACGATAGAAAGTCGTTCTTCACAAAGCAAATGAGAGTAAGACGGGTACAAACCTGCTTTGTGTAGCACAACACGAGGCTGCTTCCAACCTTCGCCCAGCAGTTGAAGATGTTGCTCGTTCTCTTCTTTTATTCCACAAAGTTCCTCTTTGTACTTGGGTATCGTTCTTGCACACATTTTCAAACGCCAATCTCAACAAATCCGCACTTGATCTCTGCTTGGCGATAACTCGTGTGCTTCTCTTTGTTCGACGAGACGAATGAAAGATGGCGTCGTTTTTTTCCTTCGAGAAAATGGCAGTCTGTTCGGCACGAAAGCGGAAGAACAGGCCACACCCCGCTGTGATATGATTGGCTGCTGGCTGTGTGGAGCACTGTCACCAACTCACCGACAGATGTCACCATTTGCGATGCAAATCATCGTTATCTTCTTCTAAACATAGGAAAGCGTACGATTTGAACCGGATGGAAATGACCAAACATTTTAGTTCCCAAATATGAACTTGAGAGATGTATTGAATTTTACTTTTGTTGCTGGTTTTGTTTTCACATCTGACACCATGTTGTTGGTTGGACAGTATTCCAAATGTATTTCTCTATTATTAACAGTTGACATGATAAAGTGAAACTTTATGTCAACATATTGACCTTTTTACAGGGTTTTTCGCCAGCGACGTGGTTGCGAATTTTAAATTAAAATACATCACTGTTTTATTCTCTAAATGTTAGAGTCTTAAAAAATGATTTCAGTGTTTATAACTTAACTAACTTAAATATTCCATTATTCGTTTCAGTATTCATTAAACTACAGTGATTCATTATTTATTTCAAGATTCATTGAACTGTTTTAGTAATAATTTAGTATTCAATGTTTAATCGTGACTGTATTTACTTTTTCAATATTTGTGTCACTATTTTGTTCAATCTTAATATTATGGACAATTATTTTGCAAGTAAGGTTTTTGTTATTTATTGTGGCCACCTGCTTTTGAAGGAAGTGCCTTTCGCTTCTTGTACTCGAGGATTCTTTGTGAAGCCAAAACAACACGACCTTGACTGATAAGTAGGCTCAACGCAGAAAAAGTATCTTTTTGTTTTAAGATTACACAGTTCCTGTCAAATAAATCTTCATCTTCCTGTGTGCATCAGTATCTTCCCACGCACTTCTCCCACTGAGATTACTCTGCAGACTGACCCAAAAGACAATTTATTTTCCAGACTATCTCATTGATCTTCCCTTACTGATGAAAATTCCACAACAATCTGGGGTCAGACGTGGGATAGCTGAATATCCGCCGGTGAAATTCAGGGATGCTGGCAGGTAACCTCCGGGGTTCAATTAAGACAGCAGCAGCAACGAACAGCGTGATGCGAATCATCTCGTCCGTGGTGACAACCAGCGTTGACTCCAGTCGCCATCAAGTTGCCAACTCCTGACATTCCAAAACCTTTGAGAGAAACTGAAACTACTTGCGTTTGTCTTTCTTGTTCTTTTTATCGTTCAACTTCTCGATCAGTTTTTCACCTTTTCACACAGCGTAATGAAGGCCAGTTGAGCAAGTGGAACAAGTCATTTTATTGATGATTGTGGAAGATACCGATTTCATAAGAACAGTTTCTTCTCACACCTTTTCCATTAAATACGATTAAAAAGACGACTGAAAAGCATAATGTTAACAAATGTTGTTCCAGGCAAAGGTAATTAATTTCATTTACATGTTCGATGTAAACACACACAAAAAAAAATCATCATCACTCAGACACGTTGCTTCTTCTGGCACTGATCACATTGGCTTAATGTCAATAAAAAAGCTTTGAAAATTCAATATATCATATTTTCTAAATCACATTTACATCTTACCACGAAGAGTCAGTTCCTTCAGGTTTTTTTTTTTTGTCTTTTTTTAAGCTTCAAGGATCGCTGCTATTCTCGTAGGGCTGGGCAATAAACCGAAAATTTACCGTGATCGAAATTTAATAAAATCATTTTGCCCATGTCGGTTAATTCGGTGTTTAAAAAAAAAAAGAAGTCCTTTTAGTCTGCAGCTATGTTCATGCCCCTGTAAAACGGCTTGAGCGGCTGTAGTCACGTGACTCCACCCAGCTGAACAAGAAAGAAAACTGACGACGCGGTCATAGCTGTCGATTCAAATCCAGAAGCAGCTGACACGGCTGAAGACGACGTAATGTTCGTTGAAATTGTTCCTGTCGCGCTTGTCCCGAAAAGAAATTCCGACATCTGTCGTTAAGAAATGTTTTGGGTTCCAAAAAGACGATGTTTGAGCAAAAGAACACGAACTACAAAGTGCGTCATAAGCACCTGAAACAGCGCGTCCAACCTTTTCTTTTTCACCACCCACAACACAACCATGCTGTTGACTTGGAGCTTGTGCTAAAAGTTCAAAGTGAGAAGCAAGGTTGGACAAGTGACAACAGCCCATAACGGAGGCGACACCATACGAGAGAACGTCTAAGAGGTGGACGCGATAGCCTAGCACAGTGTTTTTCAACCACTGTGCCGCGGCACACCAGTGTGCCGTGAGATATTGTCAGGTGTGCCGTGGGAAATTATTCAATTTGTGTACCTGTGCGGTCTAGCGCCTGCAGAGTTAAGTAGTAAAATGTAGTACTCTTCCAAACCAGTAGGCGGCGGCAGCAGCAGCAGGTAGTGAATTGCCTTGTGCTTGGAGACAAGCGAGAAGTGGATAGCAGAATAAAAAAAGTGGATAACAGAACGACGGTGAAAGTAATGGATATGTTTTTGAAGAGAAAAAAATGCTGACTCTGAACTGGGACCCTGGACAAAACCAAGACATAGATGAAGGCCCTAGTATGAGTGGAGGTAAAAAAAAAAAAAAAAAAAGCAAAGATGACCTGCAAAGTTTCTGCCGTGAGGCAATACAGCGAAAGCTATCTTTCATTTGGATTTACTTTTACCGGAGATGCAACGACACCGACTCCGTTGTGCTTGGTATGTGGTGAAAAGCTCTCCAACGGCGCTCTGGTCCCAAGCACGCTTAAACGCCATCTCCAAACGAAACGCCCTTTACTTCAAAACAAAAATGTGGCGTATTTTGTCCGCCTGAGTGAACACACGGAGAAACAAGCAACTTTCATGAGAAAAACCGCAAAGGTAAGCAAGAGAGAGCCCTTAAAGCTAGCTACCACGTCGCTGAACTTGTGGCTAAATAAAAAAAAGTCTCACTCGTGGCAGAGGAATTAATACTTTGATTCCTGCCAATATATCAGCTCTGTGTTCATCCAAACAGGCACAGGTTTCACACTGAGTATAAATGTGAAAGATTTTACGATACTTTATTCTTTGTTGATTTGATTCATATTCAAGACTTTTAATAGGTCATTTTTCAATGTTAAAAAACACTTTTTTTCACATTTTCAGCTGGTAGTGTGCCGCGGGATTTTTTCAATGAAAAAAATGTGCCTTGGCTCAAAAAGGTTGAAAAACACTGGCCTAGCACATAGCTAAAGATGTAGCTCCTCGAGCGACAGTGGAGCGCACAAGATTTAAACGCCTCATAAAAGTAGTCGACAAGAGGTACGAAAATATTTGTTGCAAACCGTACTTCCCGATATGGACTACATCGGGACGGGAGCGGAGACATGTCAAGCGTTTTGCATCCACATCCGACTTGTGGTCGAGACGCGACATGGACCCCTGTTTGACCCCGACTGTGCATGACATTGACGACAAGTGGCGACCGCGCACGGAGTACTCGAGACGGCACATTTTCCTGATGAAGTACACTTGTTTATTTGGCATTGGCATTCCATTGACATTTTTTTTCATTTTATTTAGCATTTTGTTGACAGGCGACTAGCGCCTTTGCACATGGCATTACAGCATCTTGGCACAATCTATTTGCAGAGAAGATTTTGCGAGAAGTACCCTTTTTCTCCTGTTCTTTGTGACATTGTTCAAGTCATGCAAAGTAAGATTTTTGGAACGCTTCTACACATGATTTTTGTACTTTTATTTTCCATTGAAAGTAATGTGTACCACTTGGTCAATCAAGAAAACAGTTATGTATTTCCTGCATTTATTTAGATTTTGGTCCACGGGCGGAAATTTATCGTGATTCATCGTTATCGAGGTAAAATTGCTCATTTTATTGCGATATTGATTTTAGGTCATAATGCCCAGCCCTATATTCTCTCCATCACAATCGTGTCTCTCAGCATTTCGTTTAGTGGCAAATTTTTTAGCACAAACGCTGCAACTGAATGGCTTATCTCCACTGTGTGTTTTTGTGTGGCTTGTTAACGTTGACTTGACAGAGAAGCATTTTCCGCAAACTGAGCAGGAAAAATGTTTTTCTCTACTGTGCGTTCTTGTGTGCTTTGTTAAATGTGACTTTACAGAGAACCTTTTGCCACAAACCGAGCAGGAAAAAGGTTTTTCTCCACTGTGCATTCTTGTGTGGATTGTTAAATCAAACTTTAGAGAGAAGCATTTCCCACAAACTGAACAAGAAAAAGGTTTTTCACCACTGTGTGTTTTTCTGTGCCCTTTTAAAGACAGCTTTGAAGTGAATGAGTCAGTGTGACATGCCCTTTCACCTTTGGCTTGCCCATCATCATCATCATCATTAGTATCATCATCGTCATGAGCATCTGATGATGTGTCCTCACTATGTGCTTGTGATGGTCCCCAGTGGTTTGCATCACCTTCTGTTGCCACGTGACGACTTGAACTGCTGCTTGTAGGCTCTGCCCCTCTGTTGTCCTCACTCTCATCCTTTTTTTTATCTTCAGTCTTTATAGGGAGAATGTTCACTGGTGACTTGTTGATCTCCTCTTCCTCCTTTTTGATGTGAGTCAAGTCTGGCCCCTCTTTCACAGAACGGAGATCGTTTTCACTGGCGTCTGCAGGACACAAAAAGACAAACACACATTTGGTTTGGTCAAGTCAAAGCTCATGCGGCGACTTTGTCTTATATTGTTTTTACCGTGCTACCTTGACTTGTGCCTGCCGCACACGGAGCAATGCGTGCGACCCCGATTTGGACCGGACCATGGGGGCATTTCCCAAAATTACGTCCTACGATGTAAGCCTCCCGTTAGCCGCACAACAGTGATAAACGAGCATTTAAAAAGGAAGCACGTTGCGGCTGATGCCCGATTTCATTTCTGACAGAGTCACAGACGTTTCTGGAAGCGAGCTGAAGTTAGCACACACAGGCTATTGTGTGCGTCTGATGGAACACCTGTTGTGGGACCCGAACATATTGATGCAGACCACTGGGGGCCATCGCAACATAATGTCATTGATAGAATAGGAATCCTTCAAGTGAAATATGTTTACAAGTTTTTCATTTTGCATTTAGAGATAGTTTCATCGTGGGTACTTTTTGCTTCCATTATAATCTGGATCCCGAAAAGAATTAAAGGGGCCCTGGAATCAGAGTGGCTATTTATTGCATGATTTACGTTTGTTTTTTGTTTTTTTTACCCAAAATGACATTTATCCTGCGAGTAAGTTCCGACATTACCCTTTTTATTTGTATAAAATTTCTGTTTTGAAATAAATTTTAAAACAAAATTACGTTTGAAGAGTAAAAGTTCTTACACATAAGCATTAAGCAACAACACTTTCACTCTGACTTTCATGTTGACATATTTGAATAATGACTGTATATTTTAAAGTTATCCAATATGTATTCAAATTCGACGAAGATACACCAAAATATTATGAGTCCACTGAATTATTTTGTAACCGCAATGATGTATAAAAGCCATAGGGTGTCAGTAATGAGTAACAAAGTAACACAAGACCTCCCACAGATACATCATCATTGCCATTTGGATAAATTACCAGGAACTAAATGTTCCTGGGCTTGTTAGTCGAAAAGGGGGTTGTGGCGTACTCCCTTTTTAAGCCCACAGTAAGCCAAAGATGCAGATGCATTCCTTGCAGCATGCGCTTGTTCTCTGATGAGATCCGTGCAACCTTGGATGGATGCATTCAATGTATTTTAAATGTTTGGATGGGGTGAAACTACGCACATGTGCACAAAACAGTGCAGAGCCACCGGAGGTTCATTGACTCTCACCCGACGAAGCCAGTACAAAGTTCATAAATAAGACCAATACGGACTTGATTTTTTTAAAAAACTTAATATTTTGTGTTTTATCCACTAAAATTGATCAACCGCCATTTATGTTTTCGCCGCAGTGTGCACATTTTTTAGAGTCGGGCAGAATTCCTTCCGTAAGGAATTGCTTGAACAAGATATAAAAACCAGAAAATGTAAAATGATAAATGAGTTCAAATTTTATACTGGGAAAAACATGGAGTTCACCCCCCAATATTGGTTATTCTTTGGCATTTATTTTCTGCACTGATTTCATTTGGCATAAACAAATGTTCAGCAAACCGACAAGTAAAAGGCAACATTTAAAAATAAAATGGCAATAACCGTGAACGCATGTCCCCAAACAACTTAATGTTGTGATGCACATTTCTAACGATAGAAAGTCGTTCTTGACAAAGCAAATGAGAGTAAAACGTGTCCAAACCTGCTTCGTGTAGCACAACACGAGGCTGGTTGCAAACTTCGCCCAGCAGTTGAAAATGTTGCTCGTTCTCTTCTTTTATTCCACGAAGTTCCTCTTTGTACTGGGGTGTAGATTTTTCACACATTTTCAAATGATAATTCCAAAAAATCCGCACTTGATCTCTGCTTGGCGATGAGTCATGTGCCTCTTTTCGTTAGCGGCTAGCTAGCTAACAAGCTAAGCTAACTACGCCGAAAAGGATCAACGAGCGAAGATGAGGTTATCGGGACACAAAGACTTAATGAATTATGTCGTAGTCCTTTAGAATATCAACCGACATCCTGTGAGAATATTACAGTCAGTTCCACACTAAACCAGAATTTAGCGGTGGACTGTTTTTGTTCCGGTGTGGACGGATCGGTGGATGTGGTCGATGTCTTGCGGAAGCTGCGCGCTTGCTAATGACGTCATGCTTTAAGCGCGTATTTTTCAAATATATTTCTTTGCTTCTGTGTTTGTTTTTACACCTGGCTGTTCTATTTTAATATATATATTTTTTATATAATATTTTATTTCGGTTGATTAAAAAAATTAACAAAATAACTAAATTCACGCCACATTGGTGAGTCATCTCTCGCGTCACTTCCGCCTATGCCCCGAGAAGCCTTTGCTGCTCCAGCAGTGGGACGTTTACGATTCTCTGACCGATGCTGCGGTTCACTCGGGCTGCAAGATTGTTTGAATATAATGTCTGCATATACTAGCAGTGCTTCTCAATTATTTCACGCCGGCCCCTACCAAGAAGAAAAAGATTCGCTCCCCCCCACCACCAATTTTTTTTCCGTCTTTGTATCGTGATGTTAGATTGTCAATAAAATATCCCTTAACTAAGCTAAATTGATAAGAAATATAATTTTGAGAATTATTATTGTGAGGATCTCGAAACTCAGTACTCTGTTGTGCAAATATTGATGAGATGATAAATATTTACTCATATGTTTTTTGTAAAATCTTTATTTCAAAAGCAAACCAAACACATTTATGAATACCAAAATCCATGCGATGCATCTAATTTGAAGTACTTAGCACCTGCCATGTCACTCAGGATTTTTTCACGCTTGGGAATCTGATAATGTTCTCTTATATGAAACAAATCAGTGCCTACCTTCTGCCAGGGAGTTGTGGGAAGGTCAGCTACCAGTATTGGCTCTTTGACTTGTTTGTGTTGATGTTTTTGGCAAACTTGGCATTTTTAAATCATTTCTTCGATGTCTTTGTTAATGCCCGGCCAGTAGATGGCTTCTCGTGCTCTTCTCTTACATTTCTCCACTCCCAGGTGTCCTTCGTGAAGACGCTGAAGCATGTCCTTGTGCATAGTTGGTGGAACTACAATCCTGTCCGTCCTCAGCAGGAGGCCGTCCGCCATGCACAACTCCGCTCTCATCGGGTAAAACTGAGGGCAGTTCCCTTTTGACCATCCATTGTTCATACATTGTGACACTTGTTAATGTGAGCCTCAGCCTCCTCCGCCGTAACGCAGTCCTTGATGTCACTGTTATGGTGCGGCGCTCGGGATAACGCATCAGCAAGCACGATGTATTTTCCAGGCGTGTATATTAGCTCAAAATCATAGCGCTGCAACGTCATCATGCGTTGAATTCTGGGCGTCATGTCATTGAGATTTTTCTTCCTAATTGAAATCAGTGGCTTATGATCAGTCTCTGCTATGAACGTGGGCAGTCCATAAACATACGTGTGAAATTTGCCAAATCCAAACACTAAACCCAGTGACTCCTTTTCGATCTGAGCAGAGCGTTTTTCAGTCTCTGACATTGACCTGGATGCATAGGCTACAGGTTGCCATGTGTCTCTCGCCTTTTGCAGCAGTACGGCACCTAGCACGTCTGTTGACGCATCCGTGGAAATTTTGGTTGGTTTTGATGGATCAAAGTAGGCAAGGACTGGCTCAGTTGTTACAGTTCTCTTTCGATCTTGCCATTCTTCGTCATGTTTTGTTGTCCACTCAAAGACTACGTTGTGATGCAGCAGCAAACTTAGGGACTTTGACTTGAAGAGAGGTTTGGAATGAACTTGCCCCGGAAGTTTATCATCCCCATTGCTCGCAGAAGTCCTTTTTTCTCAGTTGGAACTGGCATGTCCAGTATTGCTTGCACTTTGGTCCCGTCAGGCACCACTCCATCTGCTGTGAGCTTGTCTCCCAAGAATGTCAATTCTGTAACTCCAAACAGACATTTCTCTCGTTTTAGTTTAAGTCCATTCATTTGAACTCTTTGTAGCAGTTCCTCAAGTCTCTCATTGTGTTCTTGTTCGGTGTTTCCCCAAACAACCAAATCATCAATGTACACACGGGTTCCTTCCAGACCTTCTATGATTGACTCCATAGCTCTGTGAAAGATCTCAGGCACAGACTTTATGCCAAATGGCAGTCTCAGAAAACAGAAACGCCCAAATGGTGTGTTGAAGGTGGTGTACCTGCAGCTTTCGGTGTCCAGCTTCAGCTGCCAAAATCCATGCGATGCATCTCATTTGCTAAAGTACTTAGCACCTGCCATGTCACTCAGGATTTCTTCACGCTTGGGAATCCGATAATGTTCGTTTTTAATGTTCTCATTCAGATCTTTGGGGTCGAGGCAAACACGTAACTCTGGGAAGTTCCTCTTTTTAACACACGTGATGGAATTTACCCAGTCGGTGGGTTCTTCCACTTTCTCTATGACTCGGATCGGTGTCATTCTGCTCAGTTCCTTTTTTAATCTCTCTTTGAGAGGGGCTGGAACTCTTCTCGGGGCATGTACTACAGGTTCAGCATCTTCCTTGAGCTGTATTTTATAAGTGTATGGTAGCGTACCTTGTCCTTTGAAGACAGAAAAGTATTTGTTCACTATACTCTTACTACCTTCACTCTGCAACACTTTGTTGTTCTTATTGACATCCTTGCTGGTGATTTGGTAAATTCTTTTTATCAATCCAAGCTCTTCAGACGCCTTGTCTCCAAGGATTGACTCCAGTCCACTTGGCACAATTGTGAACGTTAACTTGTGTTGTCTTCCCTTTGCTGTCACTTTTAGCCTACAACATCCCTTTGTTTTTATTGGCTGATTGTTGTCGGTTTTCAATTTCACGGCCTTGTTAGACGGTTGCGACAGCCAATCAGATCACGAGTTGGTTACAGTGAGCCTTCTCGCTTGCCTTTTGCTGAGGGTGATGAACGCGTTTTGTGATTGGATACTCACTCGTGAGGGGGCAGCGCGATGCCGAATCAACACACCCAAAAGTCGTAACTGGCGACCGTTCGAAAATCTGAAATATATTCTTGCTTTTTCTAAACCACAATGGCCGAAGGAGGGAAAAGCATGGATTTAATTTCAGATCCACATGCAAGGACATTCTCAAGTCGGACCTCATTGGTCTTTCTTCTCCCGCCGAATCCCGTGGCGACTCCTCCTGCTTGTGCTATCCCCCGATGGCCTCTCCTTCGTCCACTGGTCCCGGAGTCATCTCGTCTCGCTCAGCACCTTCTGCTTCTAAAACATTCCATTCTTGCACAACCCCCGCAACCAGTTTCGCTTCACCAGTCACACTCTCAGCATTTTACAATATCACATTTTCATACATTGGATGCAGCAACATCTAATGAACTATGTTAAGCTCAAACTCTTATATTCCTTTAATAGTCAAAAGTATGAAATCCTTTAAGTGTAACCGAAGTTTAGACCATGCTAATGACCAGACACTCAGGAGAGGAATGCAGGAAGATTGGATCACAGCTGCACCACAGGAGGTGTGAACGAGACCCCTCTGAAACAATGGACTTCCATGCCAGGATCACAAAAGTGGCTCCTAGCAGTCCACCCTTTGTTCTGTTTCAGGTTGACTGCCATTTACATTATCCTTTAAGTGGAACCTCGGTTCTCGACCATAATCCGTTCCAGAACCGAATTAAATGCAATAGTTGTCCGCACTACTTTTCTTTTTTTGCTAGTAGCAGCTTTGTTGCTTGCTCTGACCTTCTTTGGAGGCATGATTAGGGGCTAAAACACTTGGCAGCACGTAGCACGTCCGCACGCGACAACAATT
The DNA here is from genome assembly GCF_059441095.1 of Idiotropiscis lumnitzeri. NCBI lineage: Eukaryota > Metazoa > Chordata > Actinopteri > Syngnathiformes > Syngnathidae > Idiotropiscis > Idiotropiscis lumnitzeri. Next base: position 12,200,276 of record NC_142392.1, read on the forward strand.
GGGCAATTGGCCGCTCAGCATCCCACCCTCGCGTACGCACTCACGCGTCATACCGGCGTTCGAACTCCGATGTTTGTTCGAACTGCGAAGCAAGAATTTCTCTTTTTTTTTGTTCGAACTCCGATTTGTTCGACCTCAGAGTCGTTCGAGAACCGAGGTTCCACTGTATTATTTGTCCAGCCGTGGTGTCATAAATGATGGTATTTTGATGGGGATTCATTCAAGTTGGACAAAGTAGGACTTCACTGAAGGCACAGGTACGACATGCACTGAAGTAACTTAAAAAGTAAAAGTAAAGAAATTATGATTGCTTAAGAATGTGCAAGAAAGAAAAATGTTGATAATGATATTTTCCAGGAGGTATTTATTTCTTTGTTGTTTATTCATTCAATTCTATACTTATTTCAATATTTGAGTATTATTTTTCTTTCAATATGTCGTATATTTTGTCTTTGAAGTGTGGGTCCTTGCTGCCTTCCGGAGAGGCAGCCGAAGAAGGCTGGATTGGTGATGGAAAAGAACTGGTTCGAAAAAGATTTTTTTCTCGTCACATGCTGATGTCAAAAGAAGTCTCCCCAAAATCGTGTGCGTGTGTGCGCTCCGGCACGTGCGAGCCCCCTCTCAGACATTCCCTTCTTACAGGGAATGCCCAAATAGGACATGAATATCTAATTTTCCCTTGTTGCATATGCATTCCCATCACGCTAGTCTTCGGGATTTCCCTCCAAAAGTCCCCCAGAGGGAGAGCAGATGCGTCTCCCCTTTGATACGACCAGTCTACGAGTGACCACCTTAAATTAAATACCCTGGAAGGTCACTGACCTGGCGAGAGAATTGCCCCCACCATAAACAATGCTCAGGCCTATTTTCTCTCAGGGCAGTATCTGGTTACATCGGAACTTCAGAACCAAGACTGGTCCCTTCTGTGAGCTCCAATCCCTTCATAGTTTCATAAAGAGAATTACTTCCCATATCTAAATTAGGCCATTTAAAAATACAGTTTTTTTTTTAAATTTCAATGTATATTTCAATTGCTTATATAATACTACAATATTTATTCAATTATTTTAATATGCAAAATTATATCAATATTAAATTAAACCTTTTTATTTCACTCTTGAATATTTCTGAACAAATTTGTTCATTGGAATAAGTATGCAATTTAAATTATTCCATCCATCCAGCCATTTTCTGCCGCTCATCCAGGGTCGGGTTATTGAATTAATTTTTTTGTATTTTTTATAATTCAAGATTTATTTCAAGATCAGGATTCTTCTCAATGAGTTCAATATTTATAAAATGTTTCTATATTTGTTATTAATTGAATTAAGTCTGTATGTGATTTCCAATTTTACATTTTAATATTTACCTATTTCACTATATAAATAATCCAATCTATAAAAAATATAATAAAGCATGAACAAAAATATTTGGTATATTTGACAAAATTATAGTTTTTTTCCGAAGTGAGATTCTGCTTCGCAACAAACCCCAAACGATTGATAGAGCTCAACCTGGAAAGAGGTTTTAGCTAGTCAGAAATTTATTCAGAAAGCGAAATATTGAATGTATGTGAGGGGACATTTGAAGAGTTTGAATTTTGTTCAATGGACCATACATATACGAGCCAGCCAAACACAGCGAGAAAACCAGCGCTGACTCCAGTCGCCATCAAGTTGCCAACTCCTGACATTCCAAAACCTTTGAGAGAAACTGAGACTATTTGCATTTCTCCTTCTGGCTCTTTTTATAGTTCAACTTATTGTTCTCTTTTTCACCTTTTCACACAGCGGAATGAAGGCCAGTTGAGCAAGTGGAACAAGTAATTTTATTGATAGTGGAAGGCACCGATTTCAGAAGCACCGTTTCTTCTCACAACTTTTCCATTAAGTACGATTAAAAAGACAACTGAAAAAGCATAATGTTAACAAATGTTGTTCCAGGCAAAGACAATTAATTTCATTAATAATGTTTGATATGAAAACAAAAAAAAATCATCACTCAGGGACAACGGATGCAAATTAGCCATTGGCTATAATCTGGCATATTTACAGGAAACAGTTTGATTAATATGCACAGTCCCTGTATAATTTCGAAAATAAAAACAAATACAAAAACGCAGACACAATGGTTCTTCTGGCACGGATCACACGCTTAATGTCAATAAAAAAGCTTTGCAAAATTCAATATCATATTTTATTTAAAATCACATTTATATCTTACCACAAAGAGTCAGTTCCTTCAGTTTTTTGTTTTCTTTTTTTTAAGCTTCAAGGATCGCTGCTTTTCTCACCAGCACAATTGTGACTCTCCGCATGCTGTTTAGTGGAGAATTTTTGAGCACAAACGCTGCAACTGAATGGCTTGTCTCCTCTGTGTGTTCTTGTGTGGTTTCGTAAATGCGACTTTTGAGAGAAACTTTTTCCACAAACTGAGCAGGAAAAAGGTTTTTCACCACTGTGTATTCTTGTGTGACTTGTTAAACTTGATTTTAGAGAAAAGTTTTTACCACAAACCAAGCAGGAAAATGTTTTTTCTCCAGTGTGTGTTCTTGTGTGGCGTGTTAAACCTTCCTTTTGAGAGAAGCATTTTCCACAAACTGAGCAAGAAAAAGATTTTTCACCACTGTGTGTTCTTGTGTGAATTATTAAATGAGACTTTCGAGAGAAAGTCTTGCCACAAACTGAGCAGGAAAAAGGTTTTTCATCACTGTGTGTTCTTCTATGGTTTGTTAAAGTTGAATTTTGAGAGAAGCTTTTGCCACAAACTGAGCAGGAAAAAGGTTTTTCGCCACTGTGCTTTCTTGTGTGACTTGTTAAATTTGATTTTAGAGAAAAGTTTTTACCACAAACCAAGCAGGAAAATGGTTTTTCTCCAGTGTGTGTTCTTGTGTGAATTATCAAATGAGACTTTCGAGAGCAACTCTTGCCACAAACTGAGCAGGAAAAAGGGTTTTCTCCACTGTGAGTTCTTGTGTGGTATTTTAAACTTGATTTTAGATCAAAGCTTTTTCCACAAACCAAGCAGGAAAATGTTTTTTCTCCAGTGTGTGTTCTTGTGTGAGTTATTAAATGAGACTTTCGAGAGCATCTCTTGCCACAAACTGAGCAGGAAAAAGGTTTTTCTCCACTGTGAGTTCTTGTGTGGATTGTTAAATCAAACTTTTGAGAGAAGCTTTTGCCACAAACTGGGCAAGAAAAAGGTTTTTCACCACTGTGTGTTCTTGTGTGGCTTGTTAAATTTGCCTTATGAGAGAAGCATTTTCCACAAACTGAGCAGGAAAAAGATTTTTCACCACTGTGTGTTCTTGTGTGGATTGTTAATTGAAACTTTCCAGAGAAACTCTTGCCACAAACTGAGCAGGAAAATGGTTTTTCTCCAGTGTGTGTTCTTGTGTGAATTATTAAATGAGACTTTTGAGAGAATCCTTGGCCACAAACTGAGCAGGAAAAAGGGTTTTCTCCAGTGTGTGTGCCTGTGTGGCATTTTAAACTTGATTTTCGAGAAAAGCTTTTACCACAAACCAAGCAGGAAAATGGTTTTTCTCCAGTGTGTGTTCTTGTGTGAATTATTAAATGAGACTTTCGAGAGAATCCTTGGCCACAAACTGAGCAGGAAAAAGGGTTTTCTCCAGTGTGTGTTCTTGTGTGGTATTTTAAACTTGATTTTAGAGAAAAGCTTTTACCACAAACCAAGCAGGAAAATGTTTTTTCTCCAGTGTGTGCTCTTGTGTGGCTTGTTAAATTTGCCTTATGAGAGAAGCATTTTCCACAAACTGAGCAGGAAAAAGGTTTTTCTCCAGTGTGTGTTCTTGTGTGCGTTTTTAAACTTGACTTTTGAGAGAAACTCTTGCCACAAACTGAGCAGGAAAAAGGTTTTTCTCCATTGTGTGTTCTTGTGTGACAAGTTAAATTTGACTTTACAGAGAAGCGTCTACCACAAACTGAGCAGGAAAAAGGTTTTTCTCCACTGTGTATTCTTTTGTGTGCTATTAACCTTGCCTTTTCAGAGAAACCTTTTCCGCAAAATGAGCAGGAAAAATGTTTATCTCCACTGTGTGTTCTTGTGTGCCTTACAAAATGAGACTTTCGAGAGAAGCTTTTGCCACAAACCGAGCAGGAAAAAGGGTTTTCACCACTGTGTGTTTTTCTGTGCCCTTTTAAAGACAGCTTTGAAGTGAATGAGTCAGTGTGACATGCCCTTTCACCTTTGGCTTGCCCACCGTCAATGTCATCATCGTCATGAGCGTCTAATGTGTCCTCATTATGTACTTGTGATGGCCCCCAGTGGTCTTCATCACCTTCTGTTGTCACGTGATGACTTGAGCTGCTGCTTGGAGGCTCCGCCCCTCTGTTGTCCTCACTCACATTCTTTTTTTCATCTTCAGTCTTTATAGGGACAACATTCACTGGTGACTTGTTGATCTCCTCCTCCTCCTCCTTTTTGATGTGAGTCAAATCTGGCTCCTCTTTCACAGAACAGAGATCGTTTTCACAGACGTCTGCAGGACACAAAAAGACAAATTTGGTTTGGTCAAGTCAAATCTCAGGCGGCGACTTTGTCTTATTTTCTACCGTGCTACCTTGACTTGTGCCTGCCGCACACGGAGCAATGCGTGCGACCCCGATTTGGACCGGACCATGGGGGCATTTCACAAAATTACGTCCTACGATGTAAACCGCCCTTTAGCAGCACAACTGTGATAAACGAGCATTTAAAAAGGAAGCACGTTGCGGTTGATGCCCGATTTCATTCCTGAATTAGTCACAGACGTTTCTGGAAGCGAGCTGAAGTTCGCACACACAGGCTATTGTGTGCGTCTGATGGAACACCTGTTGTGGAACCCTAATTTATTAATGGGGGCCACTGGGGGCCATCGCAACATAATGACATTGATAGAAAAGAAATCCTTCAAGTGAAATATGTTTACAAGTATTTCTGTTAGGTTCCCCGGTCGGCGAGGAGGGGGTGGACCCAAAATGCGAGGAAGCCGGGATTAGGGTAACTTAAAGGGAATTTATTCAACAAAACGAAACCAAAAGGCAACAAGGTACTAGGGACAAAATAACAAAACAATGAGGACGAACAAGGGCGCAACAGGACAGAACCTCTCTCCCCCTCTCTCGCCCCTCTCTCTCTCCACAGGCTCCAGTTCCCAGCCTCATCAGACAACCACCACTTCCTCCTGCTCAGCCTTGTTCCTCACAACATCTCAGGTGAAGAACCAGCTGAGGAAGATGAAGGCGAGGAAGGCGGCAGGCCCAGATGGGATCAGCTCCCAGCTCCTCAAATCCTGCGCAGACCAGCTGTGTGGAATCGTCCAGCACATGTTCAACCTGAGCTTGAAGCTGGGCAGAGTCCCCCAGCTGTGGAAAACATCCTGCCTGGTTCCGGTTCCAAAGACACCCCATCCGAAGGAGCTCAACAACTTCAGACCAGTGGCGCTGACGTCTCATCTGATGAAGACCCTGGAGAGACTGGTCCTCGTCCATCTGCGCCCCCTGGTCAGCTCCTCAATGGACCCACTCCAGTTTGCATACCAGCCTGGCATCAGTGTGGATGATGCCATCATCTACCTGCTCCACACCTCACTCTTCCACCTGGAGAAGGCGGGGGGCACGGTGAGGATCATGTTCTTTGATTTCTCAAGTGCTTTCAACACCATCCAGCCCGCCTTATTGGGAGACAAGCTGGAGCAGGCGGGAGTGGCCCACCACCTCATCACATGGATTCACAACTACCTCACAAACCGGCCACAGTACGTGAGAACACAGGACTGTGTGTCTGACGTGCTCCTCTGTAGCACGGGAGCGCCGCAGGGAACTGTGCTGGCTCCCTTCCTGTTCACCCTCTACACCTCGGACTACAAATACAATTCCACAACCTGTCACCTGCAGAAGTTCTCTGATGACTCTGCGATTGTCGGCCTCATCACTGACGATGACGATCGGGAGTACAGAGGGGTTACGCAGGGGTTCGTGGACTGGTGTCAGCAGAACCGCCTCCAAATCAACGCTGGGAAATCCAAAGAGCTGGTGGTGGATTTCCGCAAGCGTAGGCACTCTCCACCTGCACCAGTGAATATCCAGGGAACAGACGTTGAGAGGGTCTCAACTTACAAGTACCTGGGTGTTCATCTGAACAATAAACTGGACTGGAGCGACAACACAGACGCTCTCTATAGGAAGGGTCAGAGCAGACTCTTCCTACTCAGGCGGCTGAGGTCCTTTGGCGTTCGGGGAACACTCCTCAGGAACTTCTATGACTCGGTGGTTTCATCAGTCATCTTCTATGGAGTGGTCTCCTGGGCAGGAGGCATCTCGGGCCGAGACAAAAAGAGACTGGACAAACTGGTGAGGAGGGCCAGCTCTGTCCTGGGCTGCTCCCTGGACTCTGTGGACTCAGTGGGGGGCAGAAGGATGACGGCAAAACTGTCATCAATGCTGGACAACCCAGCCCACCCACTCAATGACACTCTGAGAACACTTTACAGCTCCTTCAGTGATAGACTTTTACACCCTCGCTGTACCAAAGAGAGATTTCGCCGCTCCTTCCTGCCTACTGCTGTCAGACTTTTTAACAAGAACATTGGGTCAGGCCTACAAACGGGAGGGCATTAGTACAATTGTGCAGTCCTAGAATGCAATATACACTACTACTTTACTTTCAGCCAAGGGTGTACTTAAACATCGACCAATGATGTATTTTGTTTACCATTACAGTATTCTTATTACTGTACTTCTATCACTGTAGTATTTCTACCATTGCAGGATGTTCACTATTGCAGTACTTTTATCCTTGCAGTACTTTTATAATTGCAGTATTCCTATCATTGCAGTACTTTTACTATTACAGTACTTTTACCATTGCAGTACTTTTATAATTACGGTATTTCCCATCATTGCGGTACTTTTACTATTACAATACTTCATCATTGCAGTATTTTTCCATCGTTGAAGTACTTCTACCATTATAGTACTTTTATCATTGCAGTATATTTTATCATTGCAGTACTTTTACCATTACAGTACTTTTATCATTGCAGTATTTTCTATCATTGCAGTACTTTCTTGTCATTTCAGTACTCTCACCATTACAGTACTTTTATCAGTGTAATATCTTTATCATTGCAGTATTTTCAATCATTCAGTAGCTTTTATCATTACAGTGTTTCCCCCTCTGTATAATGGACAGGCATTAGGAGTGTTTCCTTACACTTAGATACGTTTATACTGTGTATATTTGCATGCTTTTTATGAATGTCTGCTGCTAATGTTATACATTAACGGCTACATTACGCCGCCGACTCTGTGTGATCTATATCTTTACTCCTGTAACACCTCAAATTTCCCCATTGTGGGATTAATAAAGGACATCTTTATCTTTACCTTTATTAAGAGATAGAACTAAATGTTCCGGGGCTTGTTGGTGGAAAAGGGCATTGTGACGGTCTCCCTTTTTAAGCCCATAGTAAGCCAAAGATGCAGATGCATTCCTTGCAGCATGCGCTTCGTCACTGATGAGATCCGTGCAACCTTGGATGGATGCATTGAATGTATTTTAAATGTTTGGATGAAGTGAAACTATGCACACGTGCACAAGACAGTGCAGGGCCACCTGAGGTTCATTGACCGAGCCAGTACAAAGTTGATAAATAAGACCAATACGTACTTGATTTTTTTTTTTAAAAAACGTCATCCCTTGTGTTTCATCCACTAAAATTCATCAACCGCCATTGATCTTTTTTCCGCAGTGTGCACAGTTTTTGTCAAAAACGAGACAAGCCTTCATAAATGAATCACCCAGCCAAGATTGTCTTTGTCACTTGCGAGGAGCAGTCCACCAAAGAGAAAAGCTTTCCCGCTCCTTTGCGGCGTTTTATTGAAGCACAGCAAAGCAATTTGTATATGCAAACTCATAAAGAATGGAAAAACATGAACACTTTGACTTCATCACACCCGTCCACACGCTTCCTGTTGTTCGAACGGTTTCAGCTTACAAGACATGTTTGGGTCACACTTCTGTTCAATGCGAGCTAAACGGTTTCCAGTTAAACACGGTTCGTGCATCTGTTTTTGTGGCTTCCTGCTACAGAATTGGTGATGGAAAGAACCTCTCTGACACAGCCATTTTGGTTTGAAAAAAGATTTTATTCTCGTCACATGCTGATGTCAAAAGAAGTCTCCCCAAAAAGAAAAAAGGGAAAGGTGTCCCCTCTCTGTGGCCTTCCCTTCTTAGAGGGAATGGCCACACCGGACATGAATATTGAAGGTTTGTATTACGATTGCTGGCATTATTTTAAACACTTACGGGACAGAAGGTCAATTATTTAATTTAGCAGGTTCATATTTACTGAATATGTTTGACATTGATTAAACAAAAAGCATTTCTCAAATGAAAGTAGAAGTACAGTGCATCGATAAGATTGACTGGGATTGTAGTCATGGTGTTTACTGATGCATTCATATCCTAAATTTATATGACTTAGTTTAAATGTAAGACCTCAAACTTGCACACATCGTATTTTCATGACCCACACTCTCATTCAGAACAAACAGATTCAGTCTGCTCAGGTCAAACTGATGACAAACCAGATAGCACTTCATGGACAAATACGACAAAACACATTCTCCACATAGGCCATAGAAGATAGAAACATATCAAGTTGGGCAGGGGAGGACGTCACAGGGACGCGATCAGGAACACCAAAAATACATAATTTGATCTGTGAAAACATACAACACACAATCTGTACACTGACGAGATTACAGGGGAATGTGAGCAGGAGAGACGGAGAGACTGCCTGAGAAGGTCAGCCTTGGAACGTGGGAAGGAGCAAGGACGACCGATTCAACCTACATGACCCTTGACATAAAAAACCTCCTATAAAATGTGAGGCTGGGCTGAGATCAGCGCGACATTTTTTCGATGGTACTCGTCTGAGTACAGTTTCTCATGAGATTAAGAAAAAGCCACCCAGATATCTGTCTTTGTACTATTTCCTGAACTCCAAAAATCGAAGAAACTAAAATATCGCAACTATAATCAGCTGTTGTTGAGTCTTTATTTGACCCTATTCTTCTTGAGTACAAAAAAATAACACGCATTGGAGTAAGTTTGGCTTTCAAGATTCATTTCCTAAATGTTTCTAATTTTCTCGGTGGCTAAACTCCAACAGTGGATATAAAAATACACTACATCTGTCAGCCTAGTTTAAAAACCACAATATGTAAAATGTTAAATTAACAGTTCAAAATTTATACTGGGAAAAACATGGAGTTCACCCCCCACTATTGGTTATTCTTTGGCATTTATTGTCTGCACTGATTTTATTTGGCATAAACAAATGTTCAGCAAACTGGCAAGTAAAAGGCAATATTTAAAAATAAAACGGCAATAACCTTGAACGATTTCCCCAAACAACTTAATGTTGCGATGCATATTTTTAACGATAGAAAGTCGTTCTTGACAAAGCAAATGAGTAAGACGTGTACAAACCTGCTTCGTGTAGCACAACAGGAGGCTGCTTGTTAACTTCGCCCAGCAGTCGAAGATGTTGCTCGTTATCTTCTTTTATCCCACAAAGTTCCTCTTTGTACTTGGGTGTCGTTATTTCACACATTTTCAAATGATAATTCCAAAAAATCCGCACTCGATCTCTGCTTGGCGATGAGTCATGTGCCTCTTTTCGTTAGCGGATAGCTAGCTAACAAGCTAAGCTAACTACGCCGAAAAGCATCAACGAGATTATCGGGACACAAAGACTTAATGAATTATGTCGACGTCCTTTAGAGTAGCACTGGAAATCCTGCGAGAAAATTACAGTCAGTTCCACACTAAATCAGAAGAATTTAGCGGTGGTTGTTTTTATTTCGGTGTGGACGGATCGGTGGATGTGGTCGAGGCCCTTCGGAAGCTGCGCGCTTGCTAATGACGTCATGCTTTAAGCACGTATTTTTTAAATATATTTCTTTACCTCTGCGTTTGTTTTTTACCCCTGGCTGTTCTATTTTAATATATATTTTATATATTTTAATTCGGTTGATAAAAAAAACAACTAAATTAACGCCACATCGGCGAGTCATCTCTCGCGTCACTTCCGCCTATGCCCCGAGAAGCCGCTGCTGTTCCAGCAGTGGGACGTTCAAGTTTCTCCTACCGAACTTGCAACAATGCTGTGGTTCAATCGGGCTGCAAGATTCTATGAATATAATGTCTGCATATACTAGCAGTGCTTCTCAATTATTTCACGCCCGCCCCTACCAAGAAGAAAAAGATTCGCGCCCCCCACCACCATTTTTTTTCTGTCTTTGTATATTGATGTTAGATTGTCAATAAAATATCCCTTTAACTAAGCTAAATTGATAAGAAATACAATTTCGAAAACGATTATCGCAAGCATCTCGAAACTCAGTACTCTGTTGTCCAAATATTGATGAGATGATAAATATTTACTAATATTTGTTTATGTGATAAAACTTTATTAACATTAACAAACCAAACACAGTTATTAATACGTACAAAATATAGAAAAGACAAAAAGAAGAGCCAGGGCGATTTTAAACAAAACATCTATATAAATTACAAAGCAACAGCTTTAGTATGTATACGCGACATTTTTTTTTTTTTTTAATTTATGGTTACTATGTGGCAGTCGGAATGAACACACACAAATATCAAGTTGCACAATATCTATCAGCAGCCATGTCTGATGTGTCAAATTGGCTAGAACGTTCTCACTTACATCTTAATGTATGAAAGACTGTCTGTATGTTCTTTTCAATTAGGAGGTGTGCTGATACAAATCCTCACGTATATGTGCAAGGAACGAAAATTGAGGTTGTACAAGAGTTTAAATATCTAGGAATCATGTTGGACTCGCAGTTACAGATTAGGCAACAAATAGAAAGATTAATGAATCACATGAAACTTAATCTCTCTAACTTTAGATATATTAGGAATAATTTAACTCTCGATTCATCCAAACTATTTTTAAATGCCATAATAATGTCACATATGACTTATTGTCTAACTAGTTGGGCAATGGCATGTAAAACCACACTTAAGCCTGTTGAAATTGCATACAAACAGTCCTTGAAAATCTTGGATAAAAACCCGAACACATACCACCACTGTCAAATTCTGAAGAAATATGAACTCCTGAGCTGGGAAAACATACAAAAATATTCTGATTGTATTCTTGTGTATAAAATTCTCAATGGTTTGGCTCCACCTCCCCTAAATAAATATGTGCAGAGTCTAGAGGTGACTGTACAGTTCCATTCAGAAAAAGTACCTTTGGCCAGTCACTGTTCTCATACAGAGCATCTCACACCTGGAACACAATACCAAATGCCGTACGAGACTTACCCACTCTCACTTCCTTTGGTAAACACCTAAAAACCTGGCTTCTAGAGAATCAAGTCTGTAATCATATTTCTTCTCAGTTTACATACAGTTACATACATACATACATCTAATCTCGTTGCACACTCGAGTACAATGACAATAAAGGGATTTCTATTCTATTCTATTACCATTGAGTAGGAAACCCTCTGTTTGTAATTTATGTTTGTGAATATGTGTACTGGCCTCACAGAACCTTTCTGCTAACCAGTTAGTTAAACACCTCCACACAATCAGTCACTGACGCCAGGATGGGTTTAGACCTTCTCTTTATATGGCAGGTGTGAAACTGAAACAATAGAAATCCCTTTATTGTCATTGTACTCAAGTGTGCAACGAGACGAAACAAACACATCACAGCGGCACAGTCAGCAATGCAAATAGTTCACATCCTAATTTGCGATTTACAAACTCTACGAATTAACATCAATCAATGGTTAAATATTTGGAAAACACTTACAGGGAATGCCGTTTTCTGGACTTAAGCATCAGACACAACCTAACTGCTACTTGGCTTCGTGTATAACAGACTTTGTGTGAGCAGGGAGCGCTTGTTCTCGCGCTGACTTTTGACACTCTCTTAAAGGGACAGTGCACCACCAAACTGGGACTGAAAGGGGGATGGCATGCAACAGTCTCTTAACTATAAACAATTGAAAAAATAATAACGGCCAAAACACTCCCCGTCTGGTATCTTAAGGATACCACATAACTTAAGTACCACCCGAACATAGCAAGACCATCTCTGAAATTGGTCGAAAATAGTTTCTAACAGTCTCTTGGGAAGCAACTTCAACTTCAGCCTTCCGGATGATCCCATCTTCACTGGGAACAGTCTTTATTATTACGCCCATTGGCCACTCATGTCTTCTTGTTTGTTTATCCTTGAGAAGAATAACATCTTCTTCCTTAATGTTGGTTGTTTTGTGATGCCATTTCTGCCTAGACTGGAGGCAGCTCAAATATTCCTTACGCCACCTGCTCCAAAAGTTGTCCGCAAGGAACTGAACACGTTTCCAATGGCTTTTCAACATGTCCTTCTCGCCGACGTTATCACAGCTGCCTGCGTTTTTTGTGTCAGCAGCATCGCAGGTGACAAGATGTGAGGATTTTCTGGGTCTGACGATACTGGCAACAAAGGGCGTGCATTTATGATGGCCATTACTTCTGCAAGAAATGTAGTTAGGATTTCATGAGTCAGTTGCACATGGTCAGCCTGCATGAGCATGTTGTCAAGTATTGTCAGGTATCGCCTTGCGGCGATGAGGAGGTGGACCCAAGAAGCGAGGAAGCCGGGGTAGGTGAAACTTAAAAGGGGATTTATTGAAGCTCAGCAGGGATAAACAACGGGGCGTGGACAAATAAACAACAAAAGGCAACTAAACGAGACTTAACTGGAACGAGGACAAGGAACAAAAACGAGACGGGAACGAACAAGGCGGACAGGGAACGATGACAAGAGCAATACGGGAACAGGGCGTGGTCGTGACAGTCCAAGGTAGCGAGATACACGGGAAATGCGGCAAGAAGGAACATTGACCCGACACTGCGTTGTCGGTCTGGAAGGTTTAAATAGTCCGGGTACTTAGGGGAGCAGATGGGAAGCAGGTGCGTGATGATGAACTGGGAACAGGTGCGTGATGATGAACTGGGAACAGGTGCGTGGCTGGTGAGAACGAAAACAATAACAAAAGCACATGGCAGGAAGGAGGGAAGAAAACAATAACACAAACACTGACATGCCCGACGCGGGTCATGACAGTACCCGCCCTCAAGGGACGGATTCCAGACGTCCCCAAGACTAACAAAAAGAAAAAAAACCATGTCCCAAAAACAAGGGTGGGCGGAAGGGGTCGGGAGGTGGGTCAACGACCCGTGATCGAGGCCGGTCTGGCGGATGCCCGGGGGGCCAGACCAGCGAGTCCTTTCGTGGCCCTTCAGGGGGCCGTGCGGGTGGCCAGACCAGTGCGTCCCGATGGGGCCATTCAGGCGGACGTCCGGGACGACCCGAACGCCACCGGGAGTCCGCTGATGGGGCTGAGACGAGGGGCGGCGGCGGGACGCTGGGTGCTGCAGAGGACGGAGCTTGGACCGGCGTTGAGGCGGGCGCAGCCGAGGCAGGAACTTGGAGCGAAGGCGGGACGTCGGACGCCGCCGAGACGGAGACGAGGCACGGTGGAACGCCGGACCCCGCCGGAGCCGGGACGAGACGCGGCGGTGGGACGTCGACCGCCGTCGAGGCAGGCACTTGGGGCGGCGGCCGGTCGTCGAACCCCGCCGAGACAGGAACGTGGAGCGGCGGCCGGTCGTCGAACCCCGCCGAGACAGGAACGTGGAGCGGCGGCTGGTCGTCGAACCCCGTCGGGAGAGGAACGTGGAGCGGCGGCTGGTCGTCGAACCACGCCGAGACAGGAACGGGGAGCGACGGCTGGTCGTCGAGCCCCGCCGAGACAGAGACGAGATGCGGCGGTGGTTCGTCGAGCGCCGCCGAGGCAGAGACGAGAAGCGATGGCGAGTCGTCGTCCACCACCGAGGCAGGAACCAGGAGCAGTAGCGGATCGTCAGAAGTCGCCGAGACAGAGGCGAGGAGTAGCGGTGGTTCCTCTGGCACCGCCGGGCCAGAGGCGAGGAGTGGCGGTGGTTCCTCTGGCACCGCCGGGCCAAAGGCGAGAGGCGACGGCGGGTCGTCGTTCACTGCCGAAGTAGGGAACTGGAGCGCCTGCGGATCGTCGAGCACCGCCGAAACAGGAGCTTGGGGTGACGGCGGATCGTCGAGCACCGCCGAGGCAGGGATTTGGAGCGGCGGCGGGCCGGGCGCACTAGAGGCAGGGACTTGGAGCCGCGGCGGGCCGGGCGCAGCGGGAACCGGGACTGGTAGCGGACGCAGGGCGTGCTCCGCCGCAACAAGGACTTGTGACGGACGCGAGGCGTGCTCCGCCAGAACTGGGACTTGTGGCGGACGCGGGGCCTGCTCCGCCGGAACAGGGACTGGGGGCGGACGCAGAACGTGCTCCGCCGGGATAGGGTCTTGTGGCGGACGCATGGCGTGCTCCGCCAGAACAGGGACTGGTGGCGGACGCAGGGCGTGCTCCGCCGGAACAGGGACTGGTGGCGGACGCAGGGCGTGCTCCGCCGGAACAGGGACTTGTGGCGGACGCAGGACGTGCTTCGCCAGAACGGGGACTTGTGGCGGAGGCATGGCGTGCTCCGCCGGAACAGGGACTTGGGGCGGACGCCTGGAGTGCTCCGCCGGAACAGGGGCTGGTGGCGGACGCCTGGAGTGCTCCGCCGGAACAGGGGCCGGTGGCGGACGCAGGACGCGCTCCGCCAGAACAGGGACCTGGGGTCGGGTCAATCTGTCAGGTATCGCCTTGCGGCGATGAGGAGGTGGACCCAAGAAGCGAGGAAGCCGGGGTAGGTGAAACTTAAAAGGGGATTTATTGAAGCTCAGCAGGGACAAACAACGGGGCGTGGACAAATAAACAACAAAAGGCAACTAAACGAGACTTAACTGGAACGAGGACAAGGAACAAAAACGAGACGGGAACGAACAAGGCGGACAGGGAACGATGACAAGAGCAATACGGGAACAGGGCGTGGTCGTGACAGTCCAAGGTAGCGAGATACATGGGAAATGCGGCAAGAAGGAACATTGACCCGACACTGCGTTGTCGGTCTGGAAGGTTTAAATAGTCCGGGTACTTAGGGGAGCAGATGGGAAGCAGGTGCGTGATGATGAACTGGGAACAGGTGCGTGATGATGAACTGGGAACAGGTGCGTGGCTGGTGAGAACGAAAACAATAACAAAAGCACATGGCAGGAAGGAGGGAAGAAAACAATAACACAAACACTGACATGCCCGACGCGGGTCATGACAAGTATCCGGCGAGCCACTCCGATCATCCGTTCCCACGCTCCTCCCATATGGGACGAATGTGGTGGGTTAAATATCCACTTGCACCTTTTGGTTGTTGTTGTCATTTGCTTGTGAGCACCAACAAAGTTCGTGCCGCAATCGGAACGTAACAGCTTTGCGGGTCCTCGCAGAGCAAAGAAGCGCCTCAATGCATTGATAAAACTTGAAGAGCTTATTTCCTCCACGACTTCAATATGGACTGCCCTTGTACATAAACATGTGAAGAGTACTGCCCATCTTTTACCATTCGCTTGCCCCCCTCTTGTTCGTCTTGCAGTTACCTCCCATGGGCCAAACATGTCCACACCCACATAGGAGAAAGGGGGTTCCATTTTGAGTCTGTCAGCGGGCAAATCGCTCATTATTTGTTCCTCAAATTTCCCTCTCAATCTTTTGCATGTCACACATTTACTAATAACTTTACCAATACATCGTTTTCCTCCGATGATCCAGAAGCCACCTTCTCGAACAGCGTCTTCGGTGAAATGCCTGCTTTGATGGTTCACCTTCTCATGGTGATGGCGCACTAGGAGGATAGTGCAGTGGTGTCTGCCTGGCAAAATTATGGGGTTCGTTTCCTTAACTCCCAGCTCTGCACGAGAAATTCGACCACCAACTCTTAATAGCTTATCTTTGCCACTGAGGGGGTTCAGCTTCAGGAGTGGACTATTTTTAGAAAGATTCCGTTTCTCAGAGATGCATTGCATTTCGTCTGCATATGTTTCAAGCTGTAGATTTCTAATGATTACAGTCTCTGCTTGTTCTAACAGTTCAGGGGAGATAGCGGTTTTACAGATGTGCCATCCAGAGCACTTTGTGGTGGTTGTAGGCTGAGAGAAGCATCGGGCAATATGAATAAGGCGTGACACGGCTCTCTTAAGTGACTTCCATGTGGAGAAACGCTCCAAACAATTTGAACTCAGTGCAACTTTAGTGATGCTTGTGCAAAGTGTCTGTACCTCTGGGCGGACCTCTGTGTCATTGTCGGGGTCCAGCAAGTCAAATCCTTGTTGCTCCAACTGGATCTCGGGAGAACGCTGAAGAAAGGATGGGCCCGTGAACCACATTGCGTTTTTTAGTGCAGCAGCTGGAACTGATCGTGAACCATAATCAGCAGGATTGTGGTCTGTCGCGACATAATGCCATTGTTCAGGAGTGGTTGACTCTCTGATGCGGCGGACACGGTTGTTTACATACACATAAAAGTGCCTGGACTGGTTGTGGATATAACCAAGGACAACTTTACTATCTGTGTAGAAACTGATTTTGTCTATCGAGTGATCGATTTCATCACATATAACTTCTGCCATTTCAACTGCCATTACTGCGGCACAAAGTTCAAGCCTAGGCACAGTTAGCTCTGGCTGTGGGGCAAGTCGTGCTTTCCCTAGGACAAATCCAACCTCTGTCGTGCCATCAGGAGCTATAACTTTGAGGTATGAGACTGCACATATTGCTTTCATAGACGCATCTGAAAACAAGCATAATTCCGTGCGTTCAGCTTCGGATAGTGACATCTTGGTGTATGGACGGGGAACATGGATCTCATTGAGACATTGCAGGGACTGTTGCCAAGTCACCCATCTTCCCTTCATGTCCTCTGGTAGTGGCGAGTCCCACTCATTGGTTTGAAGAGACAGTTCTCTTAGAAGGAGGCGTCCTTGAATAATCACTGGTGCCAAAAACCCAAGCGGGTCAAATACACTGTTGACAGTTGAGAGGACTCCTCTGCGTGTGTATGGTTTCTCAATGTCGGGTACGTGGAATGTGAAATAGTCTTCCATTATGTTCCACTTCACACCAAGGCTGCGTTGATCTGGGAGATCATCCTTAAAAAGATCTTTAGCACGATCTTCAGCTGCGAATGCGTCCATCACTGTGACTTTGTTTGATGCTATTTTCAGGAGGCGGAGATTCGAATCTGCCAGCATTGACTGTGTTCGATTTAGAAGGTCAATTGCTTCGTGTTCACAGGGGACAGATTTTAGAGCATCATCCACGTAAAAGTCACGTTCGATGAATTGACGTACATCATTCCCATATTTGGCTTCTCCTTGTTGGGCAGCTCTCCTCAGACCGTAAGTTGCCACAGCAGGTGAGGGGCTGTTACCAAACACATGGACTCGCATTCTGTAGTCAACAAGTTCATTCTGTGGATTGTTGTCTTTGTACCAAACAAATCTGAGTACATCTCTGCAGTCCTTGCGCACCAGGAGGCAATAAAACATCTGCTGGATGTCGGCAGTAATTGCAACTGGATGCTTCCTGAACCTCACAAGCACACCTAACAAGCTATTGTGCAAGTTAGGCCCTGAGAGGAGTACAGCGTTGAGTGACGTGCCTCCGAACTGTGCACTCGAGTCAAATACCACCCGGATTTGTGACGGCTTTTGTGGATGGTAAACTCCAAAATAAGGCAAGTACCAATATTCTTTGCCATTCCGAACTGGAGGCGCTAGCTCTGCATGTCCATTGTCCAACATTTTCTGCATAAAGTCCATAAGATGAGCCTTCATCTCAGGGTTTTTGTTAAGAGTGCGTTCAAGTGAGCGCAGTCGGCTGATTGCATAACGGCGATTGTTGGGCAACATTGCCCTCGGCTGGCGAAAGGGTAGCGGTGCAACCCAACTTTGGGTCTCATTCTGAAAACATTCATTGTCCATCATTTCAAGGAAAAGCAGGTCTTCCATTGATGGTGCAATCTTGTTGTCACTTTTGGTTGAACAAAATACATTGTTTCCTATTATCTTGTTTTGTGCGTTGCTTTTCACATTTGTAGCACAAGTAATTGACATTTGTCCCCTTGAAAGTTGTGCATCTGCCTTGACAGCAAAATGATTTTCACATGGGAGGAAATGGGTGGGCCTACCATTTTGTAGAACGTGAGTCTTGAGCGTGGTA
Organism: Idiotropiscis lumnitzeri; assembly: GCF_059441095.1. Lineage (NCBI taxonomy): Eukaryota > Metazoa > Chordata > Actinopteri > Syngnathiformes > Syngnathidae > Idiotropiscis > Idiotropiscis lumnitzeri. The sequence continues at coordinate 12,218,500 of NC_142392.1, forward strand.
ACTTGGAGAGGTTTGTGAGTAGTGCCCAGGCATACATCTCCAACTATCACCCACCCCAAGTCCAGTCTCTGAGCATATGGTGCATCGTGAGGGCCATTGATTTGTCTACGTACTTTATGAACCCTCAGTATGTCCCGTCCTAGCAATAGCAGAATCTCAGCATCGCTGTCTAAGGGCGGCAACTTGTAAGCAATGGTTTCAAGATGGCGATGACCGTTTGCTGCAACTGGAGTGGGGATTTCATCTCTTTTGTTTGGTATCATATTGCACTCAATTAAGGTGGGTAAGGGTAGAGCAAGAGCACCATCTATGGACTCAATTATGTAACCAGATGCTCTTCTTCCAGTGGGAAGACCTGTATCACTACATGTTTGAAGGGTGTAAGGCACTGCATTACCTTGGACCTTAAACATATAAAAAAACTCAGAGCGTGCCAGTGATACGTTACTTTGGTCATCCAGCATAGCGTATATTCTTTTGCTCATGCTAGAGTCATTGGCAGGATAGACGTTGACGAGACATATTTTTGAGCAAGATTTACCGGTGAATCCCTTCCCACACACCTCAGTACAACTTGAAACGACCGTTTCCTCTTGTCCTTCTTGACTCTCCCCGCCTTGATCTGCTGGAGGTTGGCGGAATTCGAGATGATGAGGTGCATCTGAGTGCAGGGCGGTTGGGTGCTTATCACTATGGCATTCCGAACACTTGACTTCCGCTTCACAATTACGAGCCACATGTTTGTTGGATGAACAGCACTTGAAACAGATTCTGTATTGCTTCAGTATACTCTTGCGTTCCTGAATAGGCTTTGCTCTGAAGCTTCTGCATTGTTGTAGGGCGTGTGGTTTATTATGCAAAGGGCAGTGTTTGTCCGGGCCTTCTTTAGGTGAAGCAGTAACATCCGTTTTGTGCACTGACACTGTTCTGCGATTATAACTTAGATTCTCCACATACTTGTCTTTTTTAACATCACTGGTGACCAGCGTCTGCGAATTGAAACTCAGGTCGTTGCGTGCCCTTGCTTGTGTCTCAATAAAATCCAGAAAGAATGTGAATGGGGGGAAAGTCACCTTGTTTTGTAGCTTGTAACGTGAACCATCCATCATCCACTTGTCCTGTAGCCAAAATGGAAGCTTATTCACAATCGGAGCTATCCCTCTTGCAGTGTCGAGGTAAGCAAGTCCGTGCAAGTATCCTTCTTCCTTTGCAGAATTGATCTCCAACAGCAAATCGCTCAGTTCTCTTAGTTTACGGCCATCTTTATGTCCTATTTTGGGAAATTGGTCAAGTTTTGCAAAGAGAGCGCCTTCTATAGCTTCTGGAGACCCGAAGTCTTGTTCTAATCTCTCCCATATAAGATTTACAGCCGCAATTGGTTTGTTTATGTTCACTGCTTTAATTCGTTGAGCATGTTTGCTGGACTTGGGCCCGAGTGACTTTATCATGAGATCAATTTCTTCTGTTACCTTAAGATCAAGTGTGCTAATTACATTGAGAAACGATGATTTCCAAGACAGATAGTTTTCTGGTCTGTCGTCGAACTTGCTGAGTTCTGATGTTAGTAGTTGGCTCTTCACTAAATATTTTACAATCTCATTCGTGTCACTAGAATGATGCTGCGCAGCGGGGTAATATTGAGAATTACCACAAGAGGGCAGTGTAAGACCAGGAGAAACAATTCTTGCGTTGAGGGTAATTTGTTGAATGTGGCTGCTCTCCCTCTCTTACAAAGGAAGATTTGGGGTTATCACGATCATCTTCTGAGGTTCGACGGTTCTGATGGTCCCTTGATGATGTGAGCAGAACACATGGCACTCGAGAATCTCCTGGATGAACTGAATGTGTGTCCTCCCCCTGATTGTCATTTTTTGACAAGTCTTTGGCTGGCTCATTGGGTTGACTATGTTTATGTACATATTCTTCCGTACGTTCAAGTGTGCTTTGCATTTCCAGAGGTGGGAGTCCTGATCCCTGACTACCAGGAGTGTTGAACCCAGCAGCAGCAGACTCCAAAACTGCAGCCTCGATTGCTGCAGCTTCAGCTTCACCTTCTTTTGCCAACAGGTCGAGGTCTGCTTCTAATTTGGCCTTTTCAACTTTTAGTTGTAGTTCTTTCTTTGCAAATTCAGCCTTTTTGTGGGCAGCCTCTGCTTTGGCACGTGCAGTAGCGGCTGCAAACATCACACTTGAGGCGGAGGAGCGGCTTGATTTCTTCGAAGCGGAAGATCTCACTTCGATATCCATTTTTGTTGTTGGTATGTCGTGTCTTTACTCTCCCTCGACGATACTGCGTGTGCCGTGCTGGTCAGGATACAGCGTATGACGTGCAGCATAAATGAGGAGTTCGTCCACTGGTCTCCCTTTTCACTATACTGGCCTCACAGAACCATTCTGCTAACCAGTTAGTTAAACACCTCCACACAATCAGTCACTGACGCCAGGATGGGTTTAGACCTTCTCTTTATATGGCAGGTGTGAAACTGTAACAAATACATCACAACAATAAATAAAATGGCGGCACAGTCGGCAATGGAAATAGTTCACATCCTAATTTGCGATTTACAAACTCTACTAATTAGCATCAATCAATGGTTAAATATTTGGAAAACACTTACAGGGAATGCCGTTTTATGGACTTAAGCATCAGACACAACCTGACTGCTACTTGGCTTCGTGTATAACAGACTTTGTGTGAGCAGGAAAGCGCTTGTTCTCGCGCTGACTTTTGACACTCTCTTAAAGGGACAGTGTACCACCAAACTGGGACTTAAAGGGGAATGGCATGCAACAGTCTCTTAACTATAAACAATTGAAAAGATAATAACGGCCAAAACAGCAACTGTTGCCGGACGAACTTCAGGTAAACATGTCACGCTGTTGTAGCTTTTTTTTTGCTAGCATACAGTAATCTTAAAACCTTCCTGTTTTCACTGCTGTAAATTACTTTAAATTCGGTCTTATTTCTTTTAATAGTGTTGTTGTTCTACTGCTCACTCATTTATTTCATCAGTAGTCATTAAAGCTATGTGATTATTTCTTAAATTATAGCAGACGTGAGGCTGAAACATATCCGTTGAACTTTTTGAAATAAAAACAACATAAACACACCCCTCGATGTAGCATTCCCTCATTTGAGAACAACTGAATTAATATAAAAACAGTACATGTGTAATTGATGAGAGCCTGCAGAGAAAGCTTGGGTTGAAACAATAGCTTTGTGTAAAAAAAAAAAAAACTGAAACAAAAAAACAACTATTTAAATTTCAACAATTAAGCAATCACTGCTTTGCGATGATCTTTGTCTTTTCTGATGCTGCTTTCACTCCACTTTCCAGGTCATTGTACATCTCCCAGGCAAAAGCAGCCCTCCTGCAGTATGCCATAATGTCCAAGAGAATCCTCTTTGAAATGCTATGACTGCTCTCAAAGTAAACGCTTTTTAAATGCAGATGGACACTGAAATGCATTTTGGATTGGTCGGAGGCAAGTCGAGTCAGGAAGGCTCAGTCCTTCAGCAGCAATCTGAAGATGAGTCATGCCACAGGTCTGCAGGACTGCAATGTTGGTATTTTTATCCAAATGGGCCTGAAGTGGTGCCATTCTTTTGTACTACGTTTGTGCTGTCAAAAGTTTTGTTTGTGCCGCTACAGTTCTAGAGATATTACACTTTTTCATTTCTAACTGTGACGTCACAACCACTCGAGCTGCGGCGTCAGTCTTCATGCCGTCGTTCGAACAAGGAGGGAGGTGTCCTGCTACCACGCTCAGTGAATCACACGAATTACTTGTTTTCTTATTAATTCCAGGTTATATGCTGTCTGGAGAAAGCACCCTCCAAACTGGAGACAACTAGGGCAGTTTGATGAATAAGAGCGGCCCATTTTCCTGCTGACAGGTGCAGAAGTCCAGTGAAAGTTACCAAAATTTGTCCTGATTGCCAGCATGTTTTGCAACAAAATATAGTATTAAAATAAGGAAGGGCACCATCATCTTTGTCGACGCCTGTTTCATGAGTTGGTTTTCTTCTTTCTGTTGAACCACATACAATTAAAAAGCAAAGCCTGATTTTTTTTTTAAAATTAAAATTACTTCGACAGACATGACCACGAGTGATGAGTCTATTGTAAGATGGGCTGAGGATAGTTAATCAGTTTGTGTATTTATAATCATGTTTTTATACACTCATTCATGTTTAAACACACACACATAGACACTTACTTGTTATTTTAGCACACACGCACACAGACACTGTATCCTGATGATGTGTATAGTTAAACTGACCTTTGCACTGTGAGTTGTGATTCTCTGCCTGCTAGAGTTACTGATGATTAATTAATCTCCTGTATTCTAGTGATTTAGTTTAGGCTAAACAGACCTTCATTGTATTCTAATTTCTTGTGATTCTTGAGTCAAACTAATAAAAGCCAAGCCGGTGAGAAGAGGAGTGAAAGGAGTTGCATGGAGCGGCCGCGAGCAGGCGAGCTGCTGCTCGCGGCCTCTCTGTCCCACTCTTTTCCCCCGCCGGCGGTGAAAATGAACAACGGTGTCTGTTTCCTCCTGGCCATTCAGCTAGCGTTTTATTTTGGCCGTTACATTTAGTAAATTATTTCAGTAAGCCCTCCCAAAATGGGCATTTAAACCTGACAAAAGGTTCAACAACCAGTTCAATATCACCCTTTACCAATCTTGTCACTTGCACAACCCTCCACAACATTCAACATCTTCTTTTTCTCACGTGCCTCTCCTTCTTGTCCACTTTCACAACTTTCTCAACCTTTTCTTCCAATTTTATGTTTGCCAATGTTGTTGCCACTGTCGCCAATTGATGCACACTACGTCTGTCCTCCTCCACCATTGCCAATTCTTTTTCCATTTTACCTTTCCGAATCCATTTAGCTTTATCTTTTGCCTCTTTCGATTGTTTGATGTCATTCAACATTTTCCTCGTCTTTCTTGAGCACCTGCTTAGCCAACTGAATCATATCCCATGTGGTCATCCTTTTGTAATTAAAAAAAAAAAACACCTTCCGATACCTCTCTTTTTCTCCTCAATTGCACTCATTAATTGCGTCTCCAACTTCACATAATGTCCATCCATTTCTTGCCACACACCATCGCTTTCATACACATCATCGGAACCGAGCCCCATATCACACCTATCTCCTCTCCACCTGAACAATCCACTCCCATGCATCCAAGCCAAATATCAAACAAAACAGTCCAAATTATATCACACCAATCACACTGCTTACACTTGCACACAAATTGAGATACGTAAATCCCAGATTTTAAAACGTATCAATACCACATATAGTCCCAGACTATTTTTGTAATAAGTAAATCCCAGATTTGACACCTTATTACCGCGATACGTAAATCCCAGATTTGACACTGTGTCACAATCCACACTTTTAATATTTAATGTCCCAATTATCCCCGTTTTCCTCTGTTACATTTATTTTTCCCCAATTGTGCAGAATTCAGACATGTAGTAACAGGTATTCTGCTTACCTTTTAGATGTGGTACCACCAGAGGAAAACAGGTCTAAGTCGGGATTTCCTTTCCGTTCAACAAGTCGTCACTTGGTGTGGATATGGGTCCCTGAGACCCTGTGGTTCTCTTTTTCGAAGTCTGTGGATTTCTTTTGCAGTCCTTTCCCTCTCATCACGTCGGGGTCACCAAAAATTGTTGGGATTTCTAACTTTAAATGTACCAAAGGTTTACCAAAATAGTTCAAATTAATTATCTGACTCCATTAATGGTTCACCAAACACGACCTACATTCATCCAATAATTATGCACGCTCGTTTTGAGAGAAAGATGACCAGGAAGCCGGCAACTTCACACGGGAGCGGATTTATTCTTAACAGGAGATCTAATACAAAGCCTGGGGCTCGATTCCTACCATTACAGCTCTGCGCATCCCTGTACCCAACAGAGGACGACACCCCCACCCCCGTTATCAGAAGTGCGGCTCGTCCTTTACAAAAAAAATCTACCACCTACGGCGTCCTACGCCTTTCATACAGCCTGCCCTGTCCTTCCACCGCACATTGAATCAAAGCACAATCAGCACATATCTTTATTGCATTAAACTGAATACATATAACTTGTAGTCAATCGTATAAAATCCTTTACTGGTTTGTCATCAGTTTGACCTGAGCAGACTGAATCTGTTTGTTCTGAATGAGAGTGTGGGTCATGAAAATACTATGTGTGCAATTTTGAGGTCTTACATTTAAACTAAGTCATATAGCATATGGTCCCGTAGACTGGCAGGCCAAGGTTGGCCTTCTCCGGCGGGCCGTCCCTCCGTCTCTCTTTCCGCTGGCATTCTTCTGTAATCTTGTCGGTGTGCATGTGTGCGTGTGTATGTGCAAGTGTATGTGTGTGTGCATGCGTATGTGCATGTGCTCCGATCTCCAGTTGTTATGTCTTTCGGAATGTGTTTTTCTTTTGATAGCGTCTGTGTGAGTCCTCCAGTGCCTAGTTTGGTATGTTTGCATCTCTACAGCCAATGTGGAGAATGTGCTTCGTCGTATTTGTCCATCAAGTGCTGTGAATGTGAGAGCAGCTCATGGAAATGCTATGTGCGCAAATCTATTCTCACTACTGAGAATTTCAATAAAGTTCACACATTGCAACTAAGTACTATAAATTTAGCATTTAAGAATAATATAATCAGTAAACATCAGGCCTACAATCCCAGTCATTCTTGTGACTTGTGCTTCTAGTTTCATTTGATAATTGCTTTTTGTTTCATCAATGTTGAAAATGTTCAGTAAATATGAACCTGCTAACTTTAATAATCGACATTCTGTCCCGCATGTGTTCAAAATAATGCCAGTAATCAATAGTAATAGACTCCTTCAGTGTGTAAGTGTTTTTCTGGATATTATTTGTCCAGCCGTGGTGTCATAAATGATGATATTTTGATGTGGATTCATTCAAGTAGGCCGAAGTAGGACTTCACTGAAGGCACAGGTGTGAAATGCACTGAAGTAACTTAAAAAGTAAAAGTAAAAAAAAAAATTACGGTTGTTTACGAATGTGCAAGAAAGAAAAATGTTGACAAATGTTGAAAATTATAATATTTTCCAGGAGGTATTTATTTCTTTTTTGTTTATTCATTCAATTCTATACTTATTTCAATATTTGAGTATTATTTTTCTTTCAATATGTAGTATATTTTGTCTTTGAAGTGTGGGTCCTTGCTGCCTTCCGGAGAGGCAGCCGAGCAAGGCTGGATTGGTGATGGAAAAGAACAAAAGAAAGAAGAAAGATTTTATTCTCGTCACATGCTGATGTCAAAAGAAGTCTCCCCAAAAACGTGCGAGCCCCCTCTCAGACATTCCCTTCTTATAGGGAATGCCCAAATAGGACATGAATATCTAATTTTCCCTTGTTGCATATGCATTCCCATCCCGCTAGTCTTCGGGATTTCCCTCCAAAAGTCCCCCAGAGGGAGAGCAGATGCGTCTAACCGTTGATACGACCAGTCTACTCGTGACCACCTTAAATTACTTCCATACCCTGGAAGGTCACTGACCTGGCGAGAGAATTGCCCCCACCATAAACAATGCTCAGGCCTATTTTCTCTCAGGGCAGTATCTGGTTACATCGGAACTTCAGAACCAAGACTGGTCACTTCTGTGAGCTCCAGTCCCTTCATAGTTTCATAAAGAGAATTACTTCCCAGATCTAAATTAGGCCATTTAAAAATACACGACTTTTTTAAAATTTATTTCAATGTATATTTAAGCTTGCTTATATAATACTACAATATTTATTCAATTATTTTAATGTTAAATTATATCAATATCAATTTAAACCTTATTTCACTCTTGAATATTTCTGAACATATTTGTTCATTTGAATATGTATGCAATTTAAATTATTCCATCCATCCAGCCATTTTCTGCCGCTCATCCGGGGTCGGGTTATTGAATTAATTTAATACCTAAGTATTTTTTACATTATAGTTTTTCTGAAGTGAGATTCTGCTTAGCAACAAACCCCAAACGCTTGATAGAGCTCAACCTAGAAAGTGTATTTAGCCAGTCAGAAATTTATTCAGAAAGTGAAATATTAAATGTATGTGAGGGGATATTTGAAGAGTTTGAGTTATGTTCAATGGACCATACATGTACGAGCCAGCCAAACACAGCGAGAAAACCAGCGCTGACTCCAGTCGCCATCAAGTTGCCAACTCCTGACATTCCAAAACTTTTGCGAGAAACTGAGACTATTTGCGTTTCTCTTTCTTGTTCTTTTTATAGTTCAACTTCGAGTTCTGTTTTTCACCTTTTCACAGCGTAATGAAGGCGAGTTGAGCAAGTGGAACAAGTGATTTTATTGATGATTGTGGAAGGCACCGATTTCATAAGCACTGTTTCTTCTCACACCTTTTCCATTAAATGCGATTAAAAAGACAACTGAAAAGCATAATGTTAAAAAATGTTGTACCAGGCAAAAGCAATAAATTTTATTTACATGATTGAAGTAAACACACAAAAAAATCATCACCACTCAGACAGTGGTTCTTCTGGCACTGATCTCAATAAAAGAGCTTTGCAAAATTCAATTTCATCATATTTTATTGAAAATCACATTTACATCTTACCACAAAGAGTCGGTTCTTACATTTTTTTTGTCTTTTTTTAATCTTCAAGGATCGCTGCAATTCTCGCCAGCACAATCGTGTCTCTCAGCTCCCTGTTTAGTGACAATTTTTTTTAGAACGAACGCTGCAACTGAATGGCTTGTCTCCACTGTGTGTTCTTGTGTGGCTTCGTAAATTAGACTTTTGAGAGAACCTCTTGGCACAAACTGAGTAGGAAAAAGTTTTTTCTCCACTGTGTGTTCTTGTGTGGTGTCGTAAATGCCACTTTTGAGAGAAACTCTTGGCACAAACTGAGCAGGAAAAAGGTTTTTCTCCACTGTGTGTTCTTGTGTGGCGTCGTAAATGCCACTTTTGAGAGAAACTCTTGGCACAAACTGAGCAGGAAAAAGGTTTTTCTCCAGTGTGTGATCTTTTGTGGATTGTTAAATGCGACTTATGCAGGAAGCTTTTGCCACAAACCGAGCAAGAAAAAGGTTTTTCACCACTGTGTGTTTTTGTGTGCCTTGTTAAAATAGACTTGTCAGAGAAACTTTTGCCACAAACCGAGCATGAAAAAGGTTTTTCTCCACTGTGCTTTCTTGCGTGATATGTTAAACCTGCCTTTTGAGAGAAGCATTTTCCACAAACAGAGCAAGAAAAAGGTTTTTCACCACTGTGTGTTCTTGTGTGGCTTGTTAAATTAGACTTGTCAGAGTAACTCTTGCCACAAACTGAGCATGAAAAAGGTATTTCTCCACTGTGCTTTCTTGTGTGATATGTTAAACCTGCCTTTTGAGAGAAGCATTTTCCACAAACAGAGCAGGAAAAAGATTTTTCACCACTGTGTGTTCTTGAGTGAATTATTAATTGAGACCTTCTAGAGAAACTCTTGCCACAAACTGAGCAGGAAAAAGGTTTTTCTCCACTGTGTGTTCTTGTATGTTGTGTTAAATTTGCCTTTCGATAGAAACTCTTGCCACAAACTGAGCAGGAAAAAGGTTTTTCTCCACTGTGTGTTCTTGTATGTTGTGTTAAATTTGCCTTTCCAGAGAAGCATTTTCCACAAACTGAGCAGGAAAAAGGTTTTTCTCCACTGTGCGTTCTTGTGTGCCTTACTAAATTTGCCTTTCGAGAGAAGCATTTTCCACAAACTGAGCATGAAAAAGGTTTTTCTCCAGTGTGTAATCGTGTATGTGTTTTTAAATTTGACTTAAAAGAAAAGCTTTTGCCACAAACTGAGCAGGAAAAAGATGTTTCTCCACTGTGTGTTCTTGTGTGGATTGTTAAATGAAACTTTCGAGAGAAGCTTTTGCCACAAACCGAGCAAGAAAATGTTTTTTCTCCACTGTGTGTTCTCGTGTGCGGTTTTAAAGACAGCTTTGAAGTGAATGAGTCAGTGTGACATACCCTTTCACCTTTAGCTTGCCCATTATCATCATCATTAGTATCACCATCGTCATGAGCGTCTAATGTGTCCTCATTATGTGCTTGTGATGGCCCCCAGTGGTCTTCATCACCTTCTGTTGTCACGTGATGACTTGAGCTGCTGCTTGGAGGCTCCGCCCCTCTGTTGTCCTCACTCTCATCCTTGTTTTCATTTTCAGTCTTTATATGGACAACGTTCAGTGGTGACTTGTTGATCTCCTCCTCCTCCTCCTCCTTTTTGATGTGAGTCAAGTCTGGCTCCTCTTTCACAGAACAGAGATTGTTTTCACTGACGTCTGTCGGACACAAAAAGACAAACATACAGTTGGTTTGGTCAAGTCAAACCTTGTGCGTCGACTTTGTCTTATATTGTTTCTACCGTACTACCTTGACTGGTGCCTGCCGCACACGGAACAATGCGTGCGACCCCGACTTGGACCAAACCATGGGGGCATTTCAATAAATTACGTCCTTCGATGTAAACCTCCCTTTGGCAGCACAGCTGTGATAAACGAGCGTTTAAAAAGGAAGCACGTTGTGGCTGATGCCCGATTTCATTCCTGACATGGTCACAGACGTTTCTGGAGGCGAGCTGAAGTGAGCACACACAGGCTATTGTGTGCGTCTGATGGAACACCTGTGGTGGGACCCTAACATATTGATGCAGACCACTGGGGGCCATCGCAACCTAATGTCATTGATAAAATAGGAATCCTTTAAGCGAAATACGTTTTCAAGTATTTCTTTTTGCATTTATAGATAGTTTCATCGTGGGTACTTTTTGCTTTCATGATAACCTGCATCCCTAAAAGAATTAAAGGGGCCCTGGAATCAGAGTCGCTATTTATTGCATGAGTAACGTTTGTTTTTTTGTTTTTTTTTTTTACCCAAAATGACATTTATCCTGCTAGTACGTTCTGACATTACTCTTTTTATTTTTATAAAATTTCTGTTTCTAAATAAATTTTAAAACAAGATTACGTTTGAAGAGTAAAAGTTCTTACACATCAGCATTAAGCAACAACACTTTCACTCTGACTTTTGTGTTGACATATTTGAATAATGACTGTATATTTTAAAGTTATCCAATATGTATTCAAATTCGACGAAGATACACCAAAATATTATGAGTTCACTGAATTATTTTGTAACCGCAATGATGTATAACAGCCATAGGGTGTCAGTAATGAGTAACAAAGTAACACAACACCTCCCATTGTTCCGTCATCATTGTCATTTGCAAAAATTACCAGGAACTATAAGTTGCGGGGGAGATGCAAACCACCTGGGCCACAGGAACTTTACCAGGAACTAAATGTTCCTGGACTTGTAGGTAGAAAAGGGGGTTGTGACTTTCAGCCTTTTTGAGCCCATAGTAAGACAAAGATGCAGATGCATTCCTTGCAGCATGCGCTTGTTCACTGATGAGATCCGTGCAACCCTGGATGGATGCATTCAATGTATTTTAATTGCTTGGATGGGGTGAAACGATGCACACGTGCACAAAACAGTGCAGAGCCACCCGAGGTTCATTGACCGAGCCAGTAAAAATTTCATAAATAAGACCAATACGTACTTGATTTATTAAAAAACTTAATCCTTTGTGTTTTATCCACTAAAATTCATCAACCTCCATTGATCTTTTTGCCGCAGTGTGCACATTTTTTAGAGTCAGGCAGCACTACGTTTAGTGAAGAATTCTTTAGCGCAAATGCTGCAACTGAATGGCTTGTCTCCACTGTGTGTTCTTGAGTGGCTTTGTAAACTTGACTTTACAGAGAAGCTTTTGCCACAAACTGAGCAGGAAAAAGGTTTTTCTCCACTGTGCGTTCTTGTGTGATATGTTAAACTTGAATTTTGAGAGAAGCTTTTACCACAAACTGAGCATGAAAAAGGTTTTTCTCCAGTGTGTAATCGTGTATGTGTTTTTAAATTTGTCTTAAAAGAGAAGCTTTTGCCACAAACTGAGCAGGAAAAAGGGTTTTCTCCAGTGTGTGTTCTTGTGTGATTTATTAAATCAGACTTTCGAGAGCAACTCTTGCCACAAACTGAGCAGGAAAAAGGGTTTTCTCCACTGTGTTTTCTTGTGTGTTCTGTTAAACTTGCCTTTTCAGAGAAGCATTTCCATAAACTGAGCATGAAAAAGGTTTTTCTCCACTGTGTGTTCTTAATAATAATAATAATAATAATAATAATAATAATATTCCCTTTATTAGTCCCACAATGGGGAAATTCGAGATTCGAACCCAGGCCTCCTGGGGAGACTGGGTCCTGAACGCGGCGCCTTAGACCACGCGGCCATCCTTGTGTGCCTTGTTAAATGTGACTTTTGAGAGAAGCATTTTCCACAAACGGAGCATGAATAAGGTTTTTCTCCAGTGTGTGTTCTTGTGTGTTTCATTAAAATTGACTTTACAGAAAAGCTTTTGCCACAAACTGAGCAGGAAAAAGGTTTTTCTCCACTGTGTGTTTTATTAAATTTGACTTTGAAGAAAAGCTTTTCCCACAAACTGAGCAGGAAAAAGGCTTTTCTCCACTGTGTGTTTTTGTGTGACTTGTTAAATGTGACTTTTGAGAGAAGCTTTTTCCACAAACTGAGCATGAAAAAGGTTTTTCTCCATTGTGTGTTCTTGCGTGTTCTGTTAAACTTCCCTTTTGAGAGAAGCATTTTCCACAAACTGAGCATGAAAAAGATTTTTCTCCACTGTGAATTCTTGTGTGGATTGTTAAATCAAACTTTTGAGAGAAGCTTTTGCCACAAACTGAGCAGGAAAAAGATTTTTCACCACTGTGTGTTTTTTTGTGCCCTTTTAAAGACAACTTTGAAGTTAATGAGTCAGTGTGACATGCCCTTTCACCTTTGGCTTGCCCATCATCATCATCATCATCATCATCATCATCGTCATGAGCATCTGATAATGTGTCCTCATTTTGTGCTTGTGATGGCCCCCAGTGGTCTTCATCACCTTCTGTTGTCACGTGATGACTTGAACTGCTGCTTGTAGGCTCCGCCCCTCTGTTGTCCTCACTCACATCCTTGTTTTCATCTTCAGTCTTTATAGGGAGAACGTTCACTGGTGACTTGTTGATCTCCTCCTCCTCCTTTTTGATGTGAGTCCAGTCTGGCTCCTCTTTCACAGAACAGAGATCATTTTGTCTGACGTCTGCAGGACACAAAAAGACAAATTTGGTTTGGTCAAGTCAAAGGTCAGGCGGCGATTTTGTCTTATATTGTTTCTACCATGCTACCTTGACTTGTGCCCGCTGCACACGGAGCAATGCGTGCGACCCCAACTTGGACCGGACCATGGGGGCATTTCACAAAATTACGTCCGACGATGTAAACCTCCTTTTAGCAGCACAACAACAGTGATAAACGAGCAATTAAAAAGGAAGCACGTTGCGGCTGGTGCCCGATTTCATTCCTGACATAGTCACAGACATTTCTAGAAGCGAGCTGAAGTTAGCACACACAGGCTATTGTGTGCGTCTGATGGAACACCTGTTGTGGGACCCTAACATATTGAAGCAGACCGCTGGGGGCCATCGCAACATAATGTCATCGATAAAATAGGAATCCTTCAAGTGAAATATGTTTACAAGTATTTCATTTTGCATTTAGAGATAGTTTCATCGTGGGTACTTTTTGCTTCCATTATAATCTGGATCCGTAAAAGAATTAAAGGGGCCCTGGAATCAGAGTGGCTATTTATTGCATGATTTACGTTTGTTTGTTATTTTTTTTTACCCAAAATGACATTTATCCTGCTAGTACATTCCGACATTCCCCTTTTTCCTTTTTTTAAATAAAATTTCTGTTTCTAAATCAAATTTAAAACAAAATTATGTTTGAAGAGACAAAATCCCTTCACAAAAGCATTAAGCAATAACACTTTCACTCTGACTTTCATGTTGACATATTTGAATAATGACTGTTTATATTAAAGTTATCCAATACATATTCAAATTAGACTAAGATACACCATAATATTTTAAGAGTTCACTAAATTATTTTGGAACTGCAATGATGCTTAACTGCCAAAGGGTGTCAGTAATGAGTAACAAAGGAACACAAGACCTCCCACTGATACATCATCATTGTCATTGGGATAAATTACCAGGAACTACGAGTTGTGGGGGAGATGCAAACCACCTGGGCCACAGGAACTTTATTACCAGGAACTAAATGTTCCTGGCCTTGTTGGTAGAAAAGGGGGTTGTGACGTTCTCCCTTTTAAGCCCATAGTATGCCAAAGATGCAGATGCATTCCTTGCAGCATGCGCTTGTTCACTGATGAGATCCGTGCAACCCTGGATGGATGCATTAAATGTATTTTAAATGTTTGGATGAAGTGAAACTATGCACACGTGCACAAAACAGTGCAGAGCCACCCGAGGTTCATTGACTCTCATACGACGAAGCCAGTACAAAGTTAATAAATAAATAAATAAATAAGACCAATACGTACTTGATTTTTTTTTTAAAACGTAATATTTATTTAATTTATCCACTAAAATTGATCAACCGCCATTTATGTTTTCGCCGCAGTGTGCACATTTTTTAGAGTCGGGCAGAATTCCTTCCGTAAGGAATTGCTTGAACAAGATATAAAAACCAGAAAATGTAAAATGTTAAACGAGTTCAAATTTTATCCTGGGAAAAACATGGAGTTCACCCCTCACTATTGGTTATTCTTTGGCATATATTTTCTGCACTGATTACATTTGACATAAAAAATTGCTCAGCAGACCTGCAAGTAAAAGGCAATATTTAAAAATAAAACGGCTATAACCTTGAACGATTTCCCCAAACAACTTAATGTTGTGATGCATATTTCTAATGAAAGAAAGTCGTTCGAAACAAAGCAAATGAGAGTAAAACGTGTACAAACCTGCTTTGAGTGGCACAACACGAGGCTGGTTGCAAACTTCGTCCAGCAGTTGAAGATGTTGCTCGTTCTCTTCTTTTATTCCACAA
Source organism: Idiotropiscis lumnitzeri (assembly GCF_059441095.1). Taxonomy (NCBI): domain Eukaryota; kingdom Metazoa; phylum Chordata; class Actinopteri; order Syngnathiformes; family Syngnathidae; genus Idiotropiscis; species Idiotropiscis lumnitzeri. The sequence continues at coordinate 12,233,509 of NC_142392.1, forward strand.
AGTTCCTCTTTGTACTTGGGTGTCGTTATTTCACACATTTTCAAATGATAATTCCAAAAAATCCACACTTGATCTCTGCTTGACGATGAGTCATGTGCCTCTTTTCGTTAGCGGCTAGCTAGCTAACAAGCTAAGCTAACTACGCCGAAAAGCATCAACGCGCGAAGATGAGGTTATCGGGACACAAAGACTTAATGAATTATGTAGTGGTACTTTAGAGTAGCACTGGACATTCTGTGAGAAAATTACAGTCAGTTCCACACTAAATCAGAAGAATTTAGCGGTGGGTGTTTTTGTTCCGGTGTGGACGGGTCGGTGGATGTGGTCGAGGTCCTTCGGAAGCTGCGCGCTTGCTAATGACGTCATGCTGTAAGCACGTATTTTTCAAATATATTTCTTTGCCTCTGTGTTTGTTTTAACACCTGGCTGTTCTCTTTTAATATATATTCTATGTAATATTTTAATTCGGTTGATAAAAAAATGTAACAAAATAATTAAAATAACGCCACAAAAGCGAGTCAGCTCCGACGTCACTTCCTTCCTATGCCCGGAGAAGCCGCTGCTGGAACAGCAGTGGGAAGGTTACGTTTCTCCTACGGAACGAAGCAACAATGCTGTGGTTCAATCGGGCTGCAAGATTGTATGGATATAATGTCTGCATATACTAGCAGTGCTTCTCAATTATTTCACGCCCGCCCCTACCAAGAAGAAAAAGATTCGCGCCCCCCCACCACCAATTTTTTTTCTGTCTTTGTATATTGATATTAGATTGTCAATAAAATATCCCTTAACTAACCTACATTGATAAGAAATATAGTTTCGAGAACTATTATCGTGAGGATCTCGAAGCTCAGTACTCTGTTGTGCAAATATTGATGAGATGACAAATATTTGTCATGTCATGTCATTATCCACACCGCTTATTCTGAACAGGGTCGGACAACGGGCGAAAGGCGCACAATACCCTGAACTGTAAGCCAGCCAGTCACAGGGCAGACATAGACACCGTCACAGAGAGGGAACTGAACCCACGCTGCCTGCACACAACTCAGGCGAGTGTACCACGACACCATCAGTGACATGATAAATATTTACTAATACGTTTTTTGCCAAAAACTTTATTAACATTAACAAACACAGTTATTAATACGTACATAATATAGAAAAGACAAAAAGAAGAGCCAGGGGGATTTTAAACAAAAATTCTATATGAATAACATAAAGCAACAGCTTTAGTATTGTTGGATTTGAGTCACCGTGGAAATGAGAAGTAGTTAGTAAATCAACTTTTAAAAGCCAAACTTACGCCAATGCGTGTTCGGTTTTTGTACTCAAGAAGAAAAGGGTCAAATAAAGACTCAACAACTGATTAGAGTTCCGATATTTAGTTTCTTCCATTTCTGGAGTTCAGGAAATAGTACAAAGACAGATATCTGGGTGGCTTTTTCTTAATCTCACGAGAAACTGCACTCAGGCGAGCACAGTCGAAAAATGCGCACCATCTGTCAGCCCAGCTTTAGTTTTTATAGGAGTTTTTTATGTCAAGGGTAATGTAGGTTGAATCAGTCGTCCTCGCTCCCTCCCACGGCACGGGTCCACGTCCAAGGGAAGGTCCTCCCCAGGTTAGTCATCGTCTGGATAAGTTGATTCCCGTCTGGTTCCTAAGACTGGCACGCCAAGGCTGGCCTTCTCCGGCGGGCAGTCTCTCCGTCTCTCCAGCTGGCATTGCTCTGGAATCTTGTCGGTGTGTATGTGCACGTGTATATGCAGGTATACGTGTATGTGCTCTGATCTCTAATTGTTATGTCTTTCGGAATGTGTTTTTTTTTATAGCGTCTGTGTGAGTCCTCCAGTGCCCAATTTGGTATGTTTGCATCTCTACAGCCAATGTGGAGAATGTGCTTCGTCGAATTTGTCCATGAAGTGCTGTGAATGCAAGTCATGGAAATGCTATGTGTGCAAATTTGTTCTCACTACTGAGAATTTCAATAAAGTTCACACATTTAAACATTTAAAACATCAGGACTACAATCCCAGTTATTCTTAGAATAGAATAGAAATAGAATAGAAATCCCTTTATTGTCATTGTACTCAAGTGTGCAACGAGATTAGAGGGCTCCCCTCTCCAGTGCAATACAACAATAATACAGACAAATATATAAATTAGATAAATAAAGAAGACAGTGCAATGGAATTCAGTACTGAATAGGGCATATAGAAACACATCACAATGCTGTTTTGCGAGGTTAGGGTGGTCTCGTGTGTGTGTGAGAGTTCAGTATGGAGATGGCTCTCGGAAAGAAACTGTTTCTCAGTCTATTGGTCCTTGATTTGATGCATCTGTAGCGCCTGCCAGAGGGCATCAAGTCGAACAGGTGTGAGTTTGGGTGGGTATTGTCATTGACGATGTTGAGAGCCCTTCTGAGGCACCGGGCGGTGTAGATGTCCGACAGTGGGGGGAGAGGGCAGCCAATAATCCTTTGCGCTGTTTTGACTGTCCTCTGGAGCCTTACTCTGTCCGCCTCAGTGCAGCCGCTGTACCAGGTGGAGACACAGTACGTCAGCAGGCTCTCGATGGACGAGTGGTAGAAGGCCAGCAGCAGCTTCCTGTCCAGGTTGAATTTCCTGAGGACTCTCAGGAAGTGCAGACGTTGGCGGACCTTCTTTACCACTGCTGTGGTGTTGTGACTCCAAGAAAGGTCATCGGAGATCTGTACTCCCAGGAACTTGAACGTGTGGACCCTCTCCACACACACGCCTTCGATGCAGGGGGGGCGGCAGCGTCTTGTTCCTCCTGAAGTCGACGACAATCTCCTTTGTTTTAGCAGAGTTAAGGTGCAGTCTGTTGTCCTTGCACCAAGTTGTCAGTCTCTTTACCTCCTCTCTGTAGGCTGTCTCGTCACCTTCCGAGATCAGACCGACCACTGTCGTGTCGTCAGCAAACTTGACGATGGTGTTGTTGCCGTGGGCCGGGCTGCAGTCGTAGGTGTAGAGGGCGTACAGGAGAGGGCTCAGCACGCATCCTTGGGGGGAACCGGTGCTCAGCATGAGGGTGGAGGACGTGTAGGGGCCGAGCAACACAGTCTGGGGTCTGTTGGTCAGAAAGTCCTTAATCCAGATGCGTGTGAGGGCAGGGAGGCCGAGAGTGTCCAGTTTGGCGACGAGGATGTCTGGGATGATCGTGTTGAATGCCGAGCTGTAGTCCACAAAGAGCATCCTTGCATAGCTCTGCTGTCGTTCCAGGTGGCCCAGCACAACATGCAGAGCAGTGTCGATGGCGTCCTCAGTGGATCTGTTAGCCCGGTATGCAAACTGGTAGGGGTCCAGAGTGGGAGGAAGGCAGTCCCTGATGTGCTGGAGAACCAGCCTCTCGAAGCACTTCATAATGACTGGTGTGAGAGCAACAGGACGGTAGTCATTCAGGTGGACGGCTGGTGACTTTTTGGGGACAGGAATAATGGTGGAAGTTTTCAAGCAGGAGGGGATGACTGCCTGAGCCAGGGAGCGGTTGAAGATCCTGCAGAAAACATGTGACAGTTGGTGGGCACATGCTCTGAGGACCTTGCCTGGTATTCCGTCGGGTCCAGTAGCTTTCCTGGGGTTGACCGCCAGGAGCGCGCGCCTCACATCTTGTGACCAGTGCGTCTAGTTCCATTTGATAAATGCTTCTTGTTTCATCAATGTTTAACATATTCCGTAAATATGAACCTGCTAAATTAAATAATTGACCTTCTGTCCTGTAAGTGTTTAAAATAATGCCAGCGATCATAATACAATCCTTCGTTTACCATTACAGCACTTTTATCATTGCAGCATTTTTATTGATTTCCCCTCTGTGTCATGACCCGTGTCGGGCATGTCAGTGTTTTTGTTGTTATTTTCTTCCCTCCTTCCTGCCATGTGCTTTTCTGTTATTGTTTTGTCAGCTGTGTAGGGGCGTTTCCCTCTCAGCCGTCTCGCCCTCACCAGCCACGCACCTGTTCCCTGTTAACCGTCACACCTGATCCCCATCTGCTCCCTAACGACTGGACTATTTAAGCTTTCCATACCGACAACGCAGTGTCGAGTCATTGCCGCACTTTACGGACTTCCACGACCACGTTTGTTCCTGTCAAGTTCATGCTCTTGTTCACGTCCTCGTCCTCCTTCCCGTTACGTCCCTCAACGTTTTGCCCCGGCTTCTGTTCCTCGTCCTCCTTTTCTGTTAAGTCACGTTTTGGTTGCCCTTGTTACCTAGCACCCTGCCACGTTGTTTGTCCTTGTTTGTTCATTTAATAAATTCCCTTAACGTTACCCACCTCCCTGCCTCCTCGCCTTTTGGGTCCACCTCCTCCTCGCCGTAAGGCGATCCCTGACACTCTGTACCATAGACAGACATTCGGAGTGTTTCCTTACACTTGTCATGACCCGTTAAGTCAAGTCAAGTCAATTTTATTTGTATAGCCCTTAATCACAGACAGTCTCAAAGGGCTTTACATAGCCACAATCGACATCCCCGATCTTAACCCCCAGGAGGGCAAGGAAAAACTCACAAAACCTCATTAGGGGAAAAGTGAGAAACCTTGAGAAGGGACCACAGATGGGGGAATCCCCCTTCCAGGATGACCAGGCTGCAATGGATGCCAACTGGGCAACATTTGACACATACAATGATGCTATGCAATAATAGATGAGATAATATAAGAGTCAATTGAATGAAGTGCTGCAGGAAGATGACTTCAGTGGAGTGGGTCCTCATCCAGGGCCGTAATATCCATGGCAGCATATCCGAAGATGAGCCTTCGATCTTGTACCGGTCAGTTGGTGTAAATTCAGTACAGCCACTTCCAAGTGAATCGCCATCACCTAATTCGGGGAATTGGGAACAGAAAAGAAAGAACAGAAATAGCAAACAGGCCAACAAGTAGTTCAATGAAGTGCTGAAATATAAGGAAATCAGAAAAGGCGCTGCATGAAGACGACTTCGGCAGAGCAGGTCCCTTGCCGGTTGGTCAGTGCCGTAATCTTCAAAGCATGTCCCCATCACCTAATTCCCAAGCAGGGGAAGGAGGGGGCAGAAAAGAGAAGAACCGGCAGTAAACAGGCCAACAAATAATTAAATTAGATGCTAAAGTATATAAATAAATTGATCAAATGTCGCGCTGCAGGAAGACGACATCACTGGAACAGGTGCATGCCCAGTTGGTCAATGCCTTAAACTTCCTAGTGGGTCACCGTCACCTAATCCCCCCATCAATGAAATCACTTGTTCCACTTGCTCAACTGGCCTTCATTACGCTGTGAACAGGTGAAAAACTGAGCTTGAAGTTGAACTATAAAAAGAACCAGTAAGAGAAACGCAAGCAGTCTCAGTTTCTCTCAAAGGTTTTGGAATGTCAGGAGTTGGCAACTTGATGGCGACTGGAGTCAGCGCTGGTTTTCTCGCAGTGTTTGGCTGGCTCGTATATGTATGGTCCATTGAACAAAACTCAAACTCTTCAAATATCCCCTCACATACATTTAATATTTCGCTTTCTGAATAAATTTCTGACTGGCTAAATACACTTTCTAGGTTGAGCTCTATCAAGTGTTTGGGGTTTGTTGCTAAGCAGAATCTCACTTCGGAAAAACTATCATTTTGTCAAATATACCAAATATTTTTGTTCATGCCATTATATTTTTTATACTTTGGATTGCTTATATAATGAAATCGGGAAATATTAAAATGTAAAATTAGCAACGACATACAGACTTAATGCAATTAATAAGAAATATAGAAACATTTTATAAATATTGAACACATTGAGAAGAGTCCTAATCTTGAAATAAATATTGAAATATAAAAAATACTTATATATTAAATTAATTCAATTACCCGACCCCGGATGAGCGGCAGAAAATGCCTGGATGGATGGAATAATTTAAATTGCACACATATTCAAATGAACAAATATGTTAAGAAATATTCAAGTGTGAAATAAAAAGGTTTAAATTAATATTGATATAATTTTGCATTTTAAAATAATTGAATAAGTATTGTAGTATTACATCAGCAAGCTTAAATATAAATTGAAATAAATGAAAAAAAAAGTCGTGTATTTTTAAATGGCCTAATATAGATATGGGAAGTAATTCTCTTTATAAGTTCCCAGTACCTCTTCTTGTAGCTGCTCCATCATGCTGACAGTGCAGGAAATCAGTTAGCTGGACAGGAGTAGACGCTGAACTGGAAGGTTATCCTTTTCCTCTGATGATCCCTAATTGGCCTCAGTTGACAGAAAAGTGACCCACCAGTCTCCAGGTCTCCTCAGCAGCAACGATTTTCCCCTGCAATCTGCATGGGTTGTGGTTTGAAGGATTTAGCTTGTTCAGAATTCAGCGAACAGGTCGTGGACACCGGACATCTGAACAGCAATCCCAGCGGTGCCTCCAAAATGTTACACCCTGAAACAGGGTGAAATAATCACAACAGTGTTGTGTGTTGTTTCCTCAGTAGACTTTACTAGAATCCAATCAACAATTCACAACATGAACCGGAAAACAGTATTTTAAATTATTTACAACTCATATAAAATAAAAGGAAATTATACAACACTTTTAACCACTTACATTTTAACCAAACAATTTCTGTACAATAACCAAAAAGTATTGTTACATGTTATATAAACCCTAGAATGCCTAATATTCAATGCAACACATCAATAAAGCATACATATTCTCATAACTGGGTAACTATGTTTACATTTAGCTTCAAACATAACGGGCACGACTCAGCTGCTTTCATGTGATCGAGGATGCGCGCGCACGCACACACACACATTCATACCCTCAATTATGGCTGCGTCACACGTAACTACTAAGCTTTTTCAACGGGCGGGACTCGCACAGTACACACAATCGATGCTCTTAAACACAGCGATTTACATTGGATTAACTTTACACCACTCAATGACAAACAATGAATAAACTCCTAGCCCGCGACATACCTGAAACAGGGTGAAATAAGTTTCCTCAGTAGACTTTACTCGAATGAGGAAAGTCTCCAACGGCCGCCTGCTAGGTGCATACAGACATAAATAATCGATCTCCGATTGTTATTATTACAAACTATAGGAGAACCCAGATCGACAGTGTCACTAATATGAAAAGCATGGAAATATTCAAAAAAAAAAATAATATTTAAATTCCTATCATATTATAAATAATACATTTTTTATTTATACTTTAATATTTCAACTTGTTACATTAGCGCAAATCTAATTCAAACACAAATGGCTGATGAATGGAAACTAAAATTGCTATAGTGGGTCTCACCATTCTTATGCGTTTTCTTTTTGATATTTTGAGTTTAAATCGATGGAAATAAATAAGACAATAACCCGTCAAATATTTTTCCCGATAGAAATTGTATTTTTGCCTCCATGCTGTGGCTGCGGAGAACTTGGCCCCTGTAAAGAGGCTGTCGTACTCCCCGCACAGCTTGATCAGCGCGGTCATCTCCTTGCTCCCTAAAACATAAGGAAAAGATTAAATAAAATAATGCTAACATGCAGAAATAAGGCAATTCAAATGTTTCAGCCGTACCTCCTTTGCAATAGTTCTTAGAGCTACCTCAGTTATATTTGGCCGATATCGCAACTAATAAAATTATCTTAATCTGGAGCTAAATATCCAAACAATGCTGCCCAATATTTCTCATGAGTGATGTTTTAATATTGCATATAAATAACTTATACTTACTGTAGAAAAGGCTGCTCAGAGACTGTGACACTGGCTCCTTTAAGAGGGCGGAGTTTAGTGCTCCAACTCACGTGCGTGGGCGTGCGTGTATATAAGAAGGAGGAAGAGGGGACAATCCTGTCAGTCTGTCTATCGAGCTAAGTTTGAGTTGTAGTCCACATTTATCCTGCTTTGAGTTGTGCGTGAGACAAGTAAGTTACAGCATTAATAACACTGTTTGTTTGTCTGTACAATCCACGTTTCACTGCTAATTAGTAGCATGCAATGTTCAATGTTTGTTGTTTTCCTTTTGGAACCACACGAATAGAGCGTTTTGAAGCGTCAAGAAATGTGTGCTTTGACTGCAACTTTATTAAAAGACCTGAACCACAAGACCATCTCCTCATTATTGGAGTTCTAACTGGACTCTCAACAGCGATTTGCATACTCCTTCCAGCACTAGTCAGTTACATATTTTTCACTTACACCTGAAAGTGCACTCCGATGAGGCGGAACACGTGGCTTCGGTAGTTTGCATCTTGCGAGTGTAGAACGGCGTAGAAGAAGAGCGAGGCTTTTTAGGCTGCGAAGGTTGCATGCTCGTAGCCTTCACTCAGGGCCCGTTTCCATGAAAACGAGGACAGATTATAAGGCTAGTACTCGGAGGCCGCGTGAATTTGGACACCGGCGTAAGCGTTCTTGTCGCACCGGAAGTGACGTCTTCTGTCCGCCATATTGGACATCGAAGGACGCAGCCTAGTTATTTGTACGTAGCTATCGAGCCTGTCCATTTTCACCACGGGTTATGCGGTCCATATAAGGCTACATGAGGAGGAGCCTTCTTAGGCTTCGAGGACCCAGCCTGCGAACTGGCCTTCGGAGGTCGCAGCCTGTTAATTTGGACACGGCCAACACTCTCGACCATGTGTACTCGAACATCAAGCACGCATACAGGGCCCTCCCACTCGCCCCCCTCGGCCAGTCAGACCACCTGTCCTTGCAGCTCGTACCTGCGTACACCCCTCTCAGGTGCAGATTCAGGCCCACCGCAAAGACTGTGAAAACCTGGCGTGATGATGCCCTGAGTGAATTACAGGACTGCTTTCAAGACACCAACTGGGACCTCTTTGATCATCAGGACCTTGATGTCTACACGCATTGTGTACTGGACGACATCAAGTTCTGCATGGAAACTGTGTCCCTACACAGGACCATACGGACCTTCCCAAATGCGAAGCCCTGGATGTCCAGCCAGGTCCGCTCTCTCCTCAAGGCCCGTGACGCTGCCTTCAGGTCAGGCGACAACGCCCAGTACAGGGTGGCTCGTGCTGACCTGAGCAAAGGCATCAAGCTCGCCAAGGCAATCTACAAGAGGAGGCTGGAGGCCCACCTTGCCAGCAACAGACCACTGGAGGTATGGCAGGGTCTACGGAGCATCACCAACTTCCGAGGCAGCAGCACGACCTCTGTAGACCCGAGTGCATCGCTGGCAGAGGAGCTTAACTGCTTCTTCGCTCGCTTTGACTCACCCCAACCGTCACCCCCCCCGCACTTCATGCCTCAACCCCCCCCCCCCCCCCCACTCACCGTAGAGGAACACGATGTGAGGCGCGCGCTCCTGGCTATTGACCCCAGGAAAGCTACTGGACCCAACGGAATACCAGGCAAGGTCCTCAGAGCATGTGCCCACCAACTGTCACATGCTTTCTGCAGGGTCTTCAACCGCTCCCTGGTTCAAGCAGTCATCTCCTCCTGTTTGAAAACTTCCACCATTATTCCTGTCCCCAAAAAGTCACCCGCCGTCCACCTGAATAACTACCGTCCTGTTGCTCTCACACCAGTCATCATGAAGTGCTTCGAGAGGCTGGTTCTCCAGCACATAAGGGACTGCCTTCCTCCCACGCTGGACCCCTACCAGTTTGCATACCGGGCTAACAGATCCACTGAGGACGCCATCGACACTGCTCTGCATGTTGTGCTGGGCCACCTGGAACAACAGCAGAGCTATGCAAGGATGCTCTTTGTGGACTACAGCTCGGCATTCAACACGATCATCCCGGACATCCTCGTCGCCAAACTGGACATTCTCGGCCTCCCTGCCCTCACACGCATCTGGATTAAGGACTTTCTGACCAACAGACCCCAGACTGTGTTGCTCGGCCCCTACACGTCCTCCACCCGCATGCTGAGCACCGGTTCCCCTCAAGGATGCGTGCTGAGCCCTCTCCTGTACGCCCTCTACACCTACGACTGCAGCCCGGCCCACGGTAACAACACCATCATCAAGTTTGCTGACGGCACGACAGTGGTCGGTCTGATCTCGGAAAGTGACGAGACAGCCTACAGAGAGGAGGTAAAGAGGCTGACGGCTTGGTACAAGGACAACAGACTGCACCTTAACACTGCAGAAACAAAGGAGATCGTCATCGATTTCAGGAGGAACAAGACGGTGCCACACCCCCCCTGCATCGAAGGCGTGTGTGTGGAGAGGGTCCACACGTTCAAGTTCCTGGGAGTACAGATCTCCGATGACCTTTCTTGGACACACAACACTCCAGCGGTGGTAAAGAAGGTCCACCAGCGTCTGCACTTCCTGAGAGTCCTCAGGAAATTCGACCTGGACAGGAAGCTGCTGCTGGCCTTCTACCACTCGTCCATCGAGAGCCTGCTGACGTACTGTGTCTCCACCTGGTACAGCGGCTGCACTGAGGCGGACAGAGTGAGGCTCCAGAGGACAGTCAAAACAGCGCAAAGGATTATTGGCTGCCCTCTCCCCTCACTGTCGGACATCTACACCGCCCGGTGCCTCAGAAGGGCTCTCAACATCGTCAAAGACAATACCCACCCAAACTCACACCTGTTCGACTTGATGCCCTTTGGCAGGCGCTACAGATGCATCAAATCGAGGACCAATAGACTGAGAAACAGTTTCTTTCCGAGAGCCATCTCCATTCTGAACTCTCACACACACACACGAGAACACCCTTACCTTGCAGAACAGCATTGTGATGTGTTTTTATATACCCTATTCAGTACTAAATTCCATTGCACTCTCTTATTTATTTATCTAATTTATATATTTGTCTGTATTATTGTTGTATTGCACTGGAGAGGGGAGCCCTCTAATCTCGTTGCACACTTGAGTACAATGACAATAAAGGGATTTCTATTCTATTCTAGTTCAGTTTTTCACCTTTTCACACAGCGTAATGAAGGCCAGTTGAGCAAGTGGAACAAGTTATTTTATTGATGATTGTGGAAGGCAACGATTTCATAAGCACCGTTTCTTCTCACACCTTTTCCATTAAGTACCATTAAAAAGACAACTGAAAAGCATAATGTTAAAGAATGTTATTCCAGGCAAAGGCAATTAATTTCATTTAAAATGTTTCATATAAAAAAAAAAAAAAAATCGTCACTCAGACACAATGGTTCTTCTGGCAATGATCACATTGGCTTAGTGTCAATAAAAGAGCTTTGCAAAATTAAATTTATATTACATTCAAAATCACATTTACATCTTACCACAAAGAGTCAGTTCCTTCAGTTTTTTGTTGTCTTTTTTTAAGCTTCAAGGATTGCTGCAATTCTCACCAGCACAATTGTGACTCTTAGCACCCTGTTTAGTGAAGAATTTTTTAGCACAAACACTGCAACTGAATGGCTTGTCTCCAGTGTGTGTTCTTGTGTGGCTCGTTAAATGCGACTTACGATAGAAACTCTTTCCACAAACTGAGCAGGAAAAGGGTTTTTCTGCACTGTGTGTTCTTCTATGACTTGTTAAAGTTGATCTTTGAGAGAATACTTTGCCACAAACTGAGCAGGAAAAAGGTTTTTCCCCACTGTGTGTTCTTCTATGTTTTGTTAAAGTTGACTTTTCAGAGAAGCTTCTGCCACAAACTGAGCAGGAAAAAGGTTTTTCACCACAGTGTGTTCTTGTGTGTTCTGTTAAATATGTCTTTCTCGTGAAGCATTTTCCACAAACTGAGCAGGAAAAAGGTTTTTCACCACTGTGTGTTCTTGTGTGATATGTTAAAGTTGACTTTACAGAAAAGCTTTTGCCACAAACCGAGCAAGCAAAAGGTTTTTCACCACTGTGTGTTCTTGTGTGGCTTGTTAAACGTGACTTTCGGGAGAAACTCTTGCCACAAACTGAGCAGGAAAATGTTTTTTCTCCACTGTGAGTTCTTGCATGTCTTGTTACATTAGACTTCTCAGAGAAGCATTTTCCACAAACCGAGCAAGCAAAAGGTTTTTCACCACTGTGTGTTTCTGTGTGATATGTTAAAGTTGACTTTACAGAAAAGCTTTTGCCACAAACTGAGCAGGAAAAAGGTTTTTCACCACTATGTGTTCTTGTGTGGCTTGTTAAATGTGACTTTCGGGAGAAACTCTTGCCACAAACTGAGCAGGAAAAGGGTTTTTCTGCACTGTGTGTTATTCTATGACTTGTTAAAGTTGATCTTTGAGAGAATACTTTGCCACAAACTGAGCAGGAAAAAGGTTTTTCACCACTGTGTGTTCTTGTGTGTTCTGTTAAATATGTCTTTTTCGAGAAGCATTTTCCACAAACTGAGCAGGAAAAAGGTTTTTCACCACTGTGTGTTCTTCTATGTTTTGTTAAAGTTGATTTTAGAGAAAAGCTTTTACCACAAACCAAGCAGGAGAAGGGGTTTTCTCTACTGTGTATTCCTGTGTGGATTTGTAAATTTGACTTTCTTGAGAAGTATCTTCCACAAACTGAGCAAGAAAAAGTTTTTTCTCCACTTTTTTTGTGCGCTTTTAAAGACAACTTTGAAGTTAATGAGTCAGTGTGACATGCCCTTTCACCTTTAGCTTGCCCATTATCATCATCATTAGTATCATCATCATCGTCATGAGCGTCTGATAATGTGTCCTCATTTTGTGCTTGTGATGGCCCCCAGTGGTCTTCATCACCTTCTGTTGTCACGTGATGACTTGAACTGCTGCTTGTAGGCTCCGCCCCTCTGTTGTCCTCACTCTCATCCTTGTTTTCATCTTCAGTCTTTATAGGAAGAACGTTCACTGGTGACTTGTTGATCTCCTCCTCCTCCTTCTCCTTTTTGATGTGAGTCAAGTCTGGCTCCTCTTTCACAGAACGGAGATCATTTTGTCTGACGTCTGCAGGACACAAAAAGACAAATTTGGTTTGGTCAAATCAAAGTTCAGGCGGCGACTTTGTCTTATATTGTTCCTACCGTGCTACCTTGACTTGTGCCTGCTGCATACGGAGCAATGCGTGCAACCCCAACTTGGACCGGACCATGGGGGCATTTCACAAAATTACGTCCTACGATGTAAGCCTCCCGTTAGCAGCACAACAACAGTGATAAACGAGCAATTAAAAAGGAAGCACATTGCGGCTGATGCCGATTTAATTCCTGACATACTCACAGACGTTTCTGGAAGCGAGCTGAAGTTAGCACACACAGGCTATTGTGTGCATCTGATGGAACACCTGTTGTGGGACCCAAACATATTGATGCAGACCACTGGGGGCCATTGCAACATAATGTCATTGATAAAATAGGAATTGTTCAAGTGAAATATGTTTACAAGTATTTCATTTTGCATTTAGAGATAGTTTCATCGTGGGTACTTTTTGCTTCCATTATAATCTGGATCCCTAAAAGAATTAAAGGGGCCCTGGAATCAGAGTCGCTATTTATTGTATGATTTACGTTTGGTTTTTTTTTAACCCAAAATGACATTTATCCTGCGAGTAAGTTCCGACATTACCCTATTAATTTTTATAAAATTTCTGTTTTGAAATAAATTTTAAAACAAAATTACGTTTGAAGAGTAAAAATTCCTACACTAAAGCATTAAGCAACAACACTTTCACTCTGACTTTCATGTTGACATATTTGAATAATGACTGTATATTTTAACGTTATCCAATATGTATTCAAATTCGACGAAAGATACACCAAAATATTATGAGTTCACTGAATTATTTTGTAACCGCAATGATGTATAACAGCCAGAGGGTGTCAGTAATGAGTAACAAAGTAACACAAGACCTCCCACTGATACATCATCATTGTCATTTGGATAAATTACCAGGAACTACGAGTTGTGGGGGAGATGCAAACCACCTGGGCCACAGGAACTTTATTATCAGGAACTAAATGTTCCTGGCCTTGTTGGTAGAAAAGGGGGTTGTGGCGTACTCCCTTTTTAAGCCCATAGTAAGCCAAAGATGCAGATGCATTCCTTGCAGCATGCGCTTGTTCACTGATGAGATCCGTGCAACCCTGGATGGATGCATTCAATGAATTTTAAATGTTTGGATGAGGTGAAACTATGCACACGTGCACAAAACAGTGCAGGGCCACCCGAGGTTCGTTGACCGAGGCAGTACAAAGTTAATACATAAATAAGACAAATACGTACTTGATTTTTTAAAAAAACTTAATATTTTGTGTTTTATTCACTAAAATTGATCAACCGCCATTGACCTTTTCGCGGCAGTGTGCACATTTTTAGAGTCAGGCAGAATTCCTTCCGTAAGAAATTGCTTGAACAAAATATAAAAACCAGAAAATGTAAAATGTTAAATAATCAGTTCAAATTTTATACTGGGAAAAACATGGAGTTCACCCCCCACTATTGGTTATTCTTTGGCATATATTTTCTGCACTGATTACATTTGACATAAACAATTGTTCAGCAGACCGGCAAGTAAAAGGCAATATTTAAAAATAAAACGGCAATAACCTTGAACGATTTCCCCAAACAACTTAATGTTGTGATGCATATTTTTAACGACAGAAAGTCGTTCTTTACAAAGCAAATGAGAGTAAGATGTGTACAAACCTGCTTTGAGTGGCACAACACGAGGCTGGTTGCAAACTTCGTCCAGCAGTTGAAGATGTTGCTCGTTCTCTTCTTTTATTCCACAAAGTTCCTCTTTGTACTTGGGTGTCGTTCTTGCACACATTTTCAAATGATAATTCCAAAAAATCCGCACTTGATCTCTGCTTGACGATGAGTCATGTGCCTCTTTTCGTTAGCGGCTAGCTAGCTAACAAGCTAAGCTAACTCCGCCGAAAAGCATCAACGCGTGACGAGATGAGGTTATCGGGACACAAAGACTTAATGAATTATGTCGTAGTCCTTTAGAGTAGCACTGGACATCTTGTGAGAAAATTACAGTCAGTTCTACACTAAATCAGAAGAATTTAGCGGTGGGTGTTTTTGTTTCGGTTTGGACGGGTCGGTGGATGTGGTCGAGGTCCTTCGGAAGCTGCGCGCTTGCTTATGACGTCATGCTTTAAAGCACGTATTTTTCAAATATCTTTCTTTGCCTCTGTGTTTGTTTTTACCCCTGGCTGTTCTATTTTAATATATATTTTATATAATGTTTTAAATCGGTTGATAAAAAAAATAACAAAATAACTAAATTAACGCCACATTGGTGAGTCATCCCTACATCGTCACTTCCGCCTATTTCCCGAGAAGCCGCTGCTGGAACAGCAGTGGGAAGGTTACGTTTCTCCTACCGAACTTGCAACAATGCTGTGGTTCACTCGGGCTGCAAGATTGTGTGAATATAATGTCTGCATATACTAGCAGTGCTTCTCAATTATTTCACGCCCGCCCCTACCAAGAAGAAAAAGATTCGCGCCCCCCCACCACCAATTTTTTCTGTCTTTGTAGATTTATATTAGATTGTCAATAAAATATCCCTTAACTAACGTAAATTGATAATAAATATAATTTTGAGAACTATTATAGTGAGGATCTCGAAACTCAGTACTCTGATGTGCAAATATTGATGAGAGGACAAATATTTGTCACGTCATGTTATTATCCACACCACTTATCCTGAACAGGGTCGCGGGAAGGTACTGGAGCCGATCCCAGCTGACTCCGGGCGAAAGGCGCACTCCACCCTGAACTGGTCGCCAGCCAGTCTCAGGGCAGACTTAGACACCGTCACTGAGTGGGAACTGAACCCACGTTGCCTGCACACAACTCAGGCGAGTGTACCACTCCACCATCAGTGACATGATAAATATTTACTAATACGTTTTTTGTAAAAAACTTTATGAACATTAACAAACACAGTTATGAATACGTACATAATATAGAAAAGACAAAAAGAAGAGCTAGGGGGATTTAAAATAAAAAATCTATATGAATAACATAAAGCAACAGCTTTAGTATTGTTTTTGTGTCACCGTGGAAATGAGAAATAGTTAGTAAATCCACCTTTAAAAGCCAAACTTACGGCAGTGCGTGTTCGTTTTTTGTACTCAAGAAGAAAAGGGTCAAATAAAGACTCAACAACTGATTAGAGTTCCGATATTTAGTTTCTTCCATTTCTGGAGTTCAGGGAATAGTACAAAGACAGATATCTGGGCGGCTTTTTCTTAATCTCACGAGAAAACTGCACTCGGGCGAGCACAGTTGAAAAATGCGCACCATCTTTCAGCCCAGCTTCAGTTTTTATAGGAGTTTTTTATGTCATGGGTAATGTAGGTTGAATCGGTCGTCTTCGCTCCCTCCCACGGCACGGGTCCACGTCCAAGGGAAGGTCCTCCCCAGGTTAGTCATCGTCTGGATAGTTGATGATGGTCGATTCCCGTCTGGTCCCCAAGACTGGCACGCCAAGGCTGGCCTTCTCCGGCGGGCAGTCTCTCCGTCTCTCTCCTCGCTGGCATTCCTCTGTAATCTTGTCGGTGTGCATGTGCACGTGTATATGCAGGTATACGTGTATGTTCGTGTGTATGTGCAGGTGTAATTATATGTCTGTGTGTGCGCGTGTGTATGTGCACGTGTATGAGCAAGTGTATGTGTGTGTCTGTGTGTGTGCATGCGTATGTGCATGTGCTCCGATCTCCAATTGTTATGTCTTTCGGATTGTGTTTTTTGCGATAGCGTCTATGTGACACATCCAGTGCCAAATTTGGTATGTTTGCATCTCTACAGCCAATTTGGAGAATGAGCTTTGTCGTATTTGTGTTGGGGTTCTCCAGCAGAGCTGGAGAATTAAGCAGGACTCTCCAAACGCAGACACGGGAAAAGGTGGTGTTCCAAAAATATTTATTAATAGTCAGAATATTCAATATCCAATTATGAATCTAGAACTAGCGGGGTCTATCGGCTATGGTATATAATCTATAAGTCTATCGACGAAAAAACATAAAGCGCTGGTAGAGCACTCACACCAGGAAAAAAAGAATAACGGCGGAACGAAAAACGCTTGCAAAAGGCAAGGAAATAAATAACGTAAATAGCTTACCGCACAAGCGTAAGAGAAGACCAAACAGGGGGAAAAGGAAAGAGAAAACGAACCGAGCTGAAGCTGGAAACGAGAGGAACAAAGACGCTGGAACAAGATACACAGAACAAGAGTACGATCAAATACGTGTGACATGAGCATGAGCGATGTGGGATAACAATCCGACAATGAGTAGTTAGTGTAAGTGGCTTAAATAGTGTGTGTAATCAGTGTGTGAATGGGATTCTGTCCGGTATGTGTTTAAAATAATGCCGGTAATCGTAATACAATCCTTCAGTAAGTTTACGATACGTTTTTTTTTTTTACTTTTACTATGTGGCAGTCGGAATGAAATGAACACACACGTCTGACTGGAAACACGTCTTTATTTGAAGACTGCCAACAAGAGAATAATGCACAATCATAAATTTGCGCCACAAAACATTTTCATGAACACGCCTCCAAACAGTATGCCTGCTGGGTGAGAGGCATCGTCCTAATGTCCGCAACAACTATACGTTTTATTTTTTAAATGGTTACTATACGTTTGACATTGAACCACTTCGTCGTGATGACGTCAGACATTTCCGTGTTCCTTTTATTTTATGTTTAGATACGTAATGGTTACAATACAACATTTCTGTTCATAGCTGCTGGCTCTCCACCCAAACGCAGTTAAAGTCAGACTTATGTTAAAAGTCGAGCGTACATCGAAACAATTCATTTTAGCAATGAGCACGCTTAGCACCTCCTTGCTCGCCTCCTCGTTTAGCACGCTACTTGTTAGTGGAGTCGTTTATTTTCCATCACGTAGCTTGTTGCTGCTGCTGTGCATGGACTTACATATACAGTGAACCCCCGGTTATCGCGGTTAATGGGAACCGAGACCACCCGCGAAAACTGAAAATCCACGAAGTAGCGTCGCACCTTCAAAAAAAAAACAAAAAAAAAAAAACGTGTATATATATATACTTCGCACCTATATATAGATATATATAGGTGCGAAGTAGCGGCACACCTTCAAAAATGCTTAAAAAAATAAATAAATAAATAATAATAAAAAAAAAAGAATATATATATATATATATATATATACGGGTAGAGAGAGAGTGAGTGAAATTCATGTTATAACAAAAAAAATATTAAAACGTATTATTTTTTTATTCCCCAGCCATTATTTTTGTATTTATTCAATTACTTCTTTTTGTATTTATTTAATTACTTCGACGTTTACCTGCTGGTACGCAGTCCGGTGTGCCCTGTGAAATGAAAGGTGGCATTTTTCATTTATTTATTATTCATTTATTCATTCATAACCCTCGCGCTCCGCTCATGACACGGCGGAAGGTGTTCCTCTTCGGCTTGACTGCCACGCACGCACGCCGGTCCCGAACCAAACGAAATGACGGCGCGCGCGCGCCCGGGGGGAGATTGTTCCTCTTCGGCTTGACTGCCACGCACGCCGGCCGGTCACGAACGAAACGAAATGTCGCCGCGCGCGCGCCCGGGCGGAGGTTGTTCCTCTTCGGCTTGACTGCCACGCACGCACGCCGGCCGGTCTCCTCCGGAACTCTCGCACGGCCCCGAGCGAGGCGAAATGTCGCTCTTCTCCGTCCACTCTCTTCTTCGCCCACGCTCTTCTTCGGCGCACGCCGGCCGTCTAACCGCTCCAGCGCCCCGTCGTGCCGCTCGGCGAAACTACAATGCTCCCGAATATTTTTTAGACCCGCGAAGCACTGAACCCGCAAAAGGTGAACCGCGAAGTAGCGGGGGTTCACTGTAGTTCAAACAAAGTCCGTTCTGCTGCGGCGCAAGATAGCTTGGCGCAGGGCATTTAAGTAGCGGCGAAAGAAAACACTTCCGGGACAACGAGCGATAGGGCGACGCTTTTTTTTTTAATCAGTACTGCGTGAACTAGGGGCACAAACAGCTTTGCCGAGCTCAAACTCGCGTTGTCTGAGATCGTCTTTTTCGATCCCAAAACGATGCATCGTTCAGCTGGACTACGGCGGAAAAAAAACATGTCCCCCAGGGTCCCACGCGCCCGCCTCAGCATCGCACCACGACCCACGATGTGAGAATCACGGCTTTAAAGAGTGAAGATGAAGACAAGGGTGAGAGTGAGGACAATAGAGGGACGGAGCCTCCAAGCAGCCGCTCAAGTTATCACGTGACAACAGAAGGTGACGAAGACCACTGGAGGCCATCACAAGCACATAGTGAGGACACATCGTCCCACGCTCCTGACGACGATCATGATGGGGATGATGATGATGATGATTTTCGGCACCGCGCGAGTGGCCGCCTGTTTCAGCAGCACTGGCTCACCGTTGAGCCTTCTTCGTGTGTTTTTCCCTTTACCCTGTTTATTTATTTATTTATTTCACCTCATCACAGCAATGGACATCCAACTTGTGGTGGTTTTATGTTGTTTATGTTTATGCTGTTTTTTGCGCGTCCGTGTCCGGAGACATAACTCTGAGCTACGGATCAATCGTGTACACAAGAGATCAGCTGTTAGCACTCCGTGCTAACCCCCCACCGGCTGCCGGAGCGAGACCCGATATCCCCCGCGAGCTGAAGAGGAAGAGACGGGGATGTCGTGCGGGGGCTAAACGCCAGGCAAGGAGGAGACGATACCACCCCGTCCTCCCGTCCGTTATTATGGGGAATATTAGATCCCTCCCCAATAAAATGGACGAGCTAACAGCACTAACCCGGCACGAGAGGATTGTCTGGAAGGCTAGCTCTCTGGTGTTCACGGAGTCGTGGCTAACAGAGCTAACGCCGGACGCCGTCGTGGAATTGGACGGCTTCCAAATACTACGCGCGGACAGGACACTGGAGAGCGGTAAGAGGAAAGGGGGAGGGCTGGCTGTGTTTGTTAATGATAGATGGTGTAACCCTGGGCACATAACTGTTAAGGATCAACTTTGCAGTCGGGACATTGAGATGATAGCTGCTAGCATGCGTCCGGTCTATTTACCGCGAGAGTTCAGTCATGTGATCGCGGTGGCGGCGTACGTGCCACCGTCTGCTAACGGTGAGACAGCCTGTGACGTACTGACTGCAGCTGTGAGCAGGCTACAAACACAGCACCCAAATGCCTTGTTCCTTATCTCTGGTGACTTCAATCATGCTTCTCCTTCCTCTTCTCTGCCTTCATTCACACAATATGTAACCTGCCACACCAGAGACAATAAAATCTTGGACCTTTTCTATGCCAACACCAAGGAGGCGTACACATCACTGTCCCTCTCCCCGCTGGGCAAAGCTGATCACAACTTGGTGGCTCTCCTTCCTGTGTACAAACCTCTGGTCCGCAGGCCGCCAGCTGTGACAGGCAAAGTTCAGAGATGGTCTGGAGAAGCAGAGGAGGCCCTAAAGGACTGTTTCAACACAACTGTGTGGGAAGTATTCAGCGAAGCCCGCTGGGAGGACACTAATGGTCTAACGGACACAATTACAGACTATATTAATTTCTGCATGGAGAACACCATTCCCACCAGGACAGTAAGACGTTTCTCCAACAACAAACCATGCATCACACCAGACATTAAAGCTCTCCTGAAGGAGAAAAAGAGGGCTTTTGTGTCAGGCGACAAGGAAGAGCTGAAGAGAAACGTCAGCTGAGAAGGAGGATCAGAGAGGGGAAAAAGTCCTATGGGATGCGGATGGAGGAAAAGCTGCAGAGTAATAATGCCATGGATGTCTGGAGGAGCATGAAGACCATTTCAGGCCACAGAGACCAAAGCCCCAGAAGGTGGGGGACCTTCATTGGGCAAATGAGTTGAACCTATTTTTCAATATGTTTGATCAGATGCGTGCCCCCGCTTAGTCTCCCCTGCTGCAGCCCCCACCAAGCCCTCCTGCCGCTGCGAATGAGACCCTCTCTCTCCTCTCCCCCCCCCCCCCCCCACAGGCTTCAGTTCCCAGCCACATCAGACAACCACCACTTGCTCCTGCTCAGCCTTGTTCCTCACAACATCTCAGGTGAAGAACCAGCTGAGGAAGATAAAGGCAAGGAAGGCAGCGGGTCCAGGTGGGATTAGTTCCCAGCTCCTCAAATCCTGCGCAGACCAGCTGTGTGGAATCGTCCAGCACATGTTCAGCCTGAGCCTGAAGCTGGGAGACTCCCCCAGCTGTGGAAAACATCCTGCCTGGACCCCCCATCCGAAGGAGCTCAACAACTTCAGACCAGTGGCGCTGACGTCTCATCTGATGAAGACCCTGGAGAAACTGGTCCTCGTCCATCTGCGCCCCCTGGTGAGCTCTTCGATGGACCCACTCCAGTTCGTATACCAGCCTGGCATAAGTGTGGATGATGCCATCATCTACCTGCTCCACACTTCACTCTCCCACCTAGAGAAGGCGGGGAGCACTGTGAGGATCATGTTCTTTGATTCCTCCAGTGCTTTCAACACTATCCAGCCCACCCTATTGGGAGACAAGCTGGAGCAGGCGGGAGTGGCTCACCACCTCATCACATGGATCCATGACTTCCTCACAAACCGGCCACAGTACGTGAGAACACACGACTGTGTGTCTAGCGTGCTCCTCTGCAGCACAGGAGCGCCGCAGGGAACTGTTCTGGCTCCCTTCCTATTCACCTTCTACACCTCGGACTACAAATACAATTCCTCTACCTGTCACCTGCAGAAGTTCTCTGATGACTCTGCGATTGTCGGCCTCATCACTGACGGAGACGATCGGGAGTACAGAGGGGTTACGCAGGGTTTTGTGGACTGGTGTCAGCAGAAACGCCTCCAAATCAACGCTGGGAAATCCAAAGAGCTGGAGGTGGATTTCTGCAAGAGTTGGCACTCTCCACCTGCACCAGTGAATATCCAGGGAACAGACGTTGAGAGGGTCTCAACTTACAACTACCTGGGTGTTCATCTGAACAATAAACTGGACTGGAGCGACAACACAGACGCTCTCTATAGGAAGGGTCAGAGCAGACTCTTCCTACTCAGGAGGCTGAGGTCCTTTGGCGTTCGGGGAACACTCCTCAGGAACTTCTATGACTCGGTGGTTTCATCAGTCATCTTCTATGGAGTGGTCTCCTGGGCAGGAGGCATCTCGGGCCGGGACAAAAAGAGACTGGACAAACTAGTGAGGAGGGCCAGCTCTGTCCTGGGCTGCTCCCTGGACTCTGTGGACTCAGTGGGGGGCAGGAGGATGACGGCAAAACTGGCATCAATGCTGGACAACCCAGCCCACCCACTCAATGACACTCTTGGAGCACGCCACAGCTCCTTCAGTGATAGACTGAAGAGATTTTTCCGCTCCTTCCTGCCGGCTGCTGTCAGACTTTTTAACAAGAACACTAGGTCAGGTCTACAAATGGGCGGGCATTAGTGCAATTGTGCAGTCCGAGGATGCAACAAACACAACTACTGTGCTTTATCTAATGCTGTACTTAAATATTGACCAATGGTGTATTTTGTTTACCATTGCAGTAGTCTTATCATTGCAGTACTTTTACCATTACAGCACTTTTATCATTGCAGCATTTTTATTAATTTCCCCTCTGGACCATGGACAGACATTCAGAGTGTTTCCTTACACTTGTATATGTTGTGGGATGTAAGTGTGTATATACACATGGGGATTTGTGTATTTACGTATATACAGTGTATATTTGCATGCTTTTTATGAATGTCTGCTGCTAATGTTATACATTAACGGCTACATTACGCCGCCGCCTCTGTGTGATCTATACCTTTCCTGCTGTAACACTGCAAATTTCCCCATTGTGGGACTATGAAAGGACATCTTTATCTTTATCTTTAAAAACCTTGTGTTGGTGCTTGTTAAATAATTTTCCATAAGATTAAGATGGTGAAACAAAAATTTAAAAAGTAAATTCTGTAACAATTAAACATCGAATACTAAATTATTCCTAAAACAGTTAAATGAATCTTGAAATTAATAGTGAATTATTGTAGTTCAATGAATACTAAAACGAATAATGAAATATTAAAGTACTTAAATAAATACCCAAATCATTTTCGAACACAATAACAGTTAAGTAATAAAAGAGTGACATGTTTTAATTTAAAATTTACAACCACATCGCAACTTGTCAAAAAAGCCTGTAAAAAGGCAAAGGTGCAAATATGTTGACATAAAGTATCACTTTATCATGTCAACTGTTAATAATAGGGAAATACATTTGGAATACTATCCAACCAACAACATGGTGTCAGATGTATAAACAAAACCAGCAACAAAAGTCAAATTCAATACATCTCTCAAGTTCATATTTGGGAACTAAAATGTTTGGTCATACGCATACGGTTTAAATCTTAGGTTTTTTTCTATGTTTCGAAGAAGATAACAATGATTTGCATCGCAAGTGGCGACATCTGTTGGTGAGTTGATGACAGTGCTCCACAAAGCCAGCAGCCAATCATATCACAGCGGGGTGTGTCTTGTTCTTCCGCTTTCGTGCCGAACGGACTGCGGTTTTCTCGAAGGAAAAAAACGACGCCATCTTTCATTCGTCTCGTCGAACAAAAAGAAGCACACGAGTTATCGCCAAGCAGAGATCAAGTGCGGATATTTTGGAATTATCATTTGAAAATGTGCGCAAGAACGACACCCAAGTACAAAGAGGAACTTTGTGGAAAAAAAGAAGAGAACGAGCAACATCTTCAACTTCTGGGAGAAGGTTGCAAGCAGCCTCGTGTTGTGCTACACAAAGCAGGTTTGTCATATGCTTCTGGCCATTTCGGAAAATAGTCCAAAGCAGCTAGGACATAACGGTTGCCTGTGTTAGTGCGTGAAAATGGGCCCATTCTGGCCCCCGCAATCCTCTCCATCGGCGCGCCCACTGCTAGCTGTTGGAGGTGGGCACGAGACCGGCCTGGTGGACCCTTGTGCGCTGTGCAGAGGTCACAACGGCGACAAAAGTCCTCAACATCTCGCCTTAATTGACCCCAATAGAAACTTTGCCGGAGTCTGCGAAGTGTTTTTGACACACCAAAGTGTCCTGCCTCTGCAGGCCCATGAGAGGCTTTCAACACAGCCTCTCTCAGAGCCCTGGGGATGACCACCTGCCATCTATCCTCCCCAGTAGCAGGCTCCTTCCAAGCTCTCTGGAGCACCCCATCCTTGACCTGAAGAGTCCCAATCTTTGAATACAGTCCTTTAGTGGCAGGCGAGTGTCCAGTGACCTTCTCCCACTTAGGGTTTTGACCCGACTCGACCCACTTTAATACAGGTCGGAGGTCAACATCCTGTTGCTGCTGCTTCCTCCATTCGGGTGCCTCCACAACCTGCACCTCCCTACATACGGGGTCGACATGATCATGCGCGGGACTTTGCTCATCACCACAAAGTTCCTTCTCTCGGGTTTCTCTGTTCTCGCAGAAGCGGTAGCCAGCAAGAGCACAAGGGCGTCGAGACATAGCGTCAGCGTTGGCATGGCAATTTCCAGTCCTGTGCTCCACTTGGAAGACACATGGTGCCAGTTCTTCAAGCCAGCGTGCAATCTGTCCTTCAGGCTCCTTAAAAGACAATAGCCACTGGAGTGCCGCATGGTCAGTGTGTACAATTAGGGGAAACCCGACAGACAATATCGAAAATGGCTAATGGCTCTCACAATTGCCAGCAGTTCCCTTTGTGTGACACAATAACGCCGTTCAGCCTTATTCAAGGTTTTGCTGAAGTATGCCACTACTCTCTCCCCGTCTGCCCCCACTTCACTCAAAACCGCCCCAATTCTGACATTGCTGGCATCAGTGTCCAGGACAAACGGCAGGTTGACGTCTGGGGGGACGAGAATGGGTGCCTCCGTCAGCACCTTCTTTAGCGTGCTGAAGGCCCGTCTGCACTCGGGAGTCCAGTCAAAATCAGTGTCCTTCCGCTGCAGGTAGAAAAGCGGTGCAGCTAGACATGAGAAACCCCGCACGAATCGCCTGTAATAGGATGCCAGCCCAAGGAAGCTCTTCAGTTCACGCGGGTTGCTGGGAGTAGGCCAGTCCCTCACGGCTCGCACTTTCTCCTCCAAAGTGCTAATGCCTTCCCTTCCAACTTTGTGTCCCAGGAACTCAAGCTCTCTTCTCATGAAGCAGCACTTGTTAGGGTGAAGCTTCAGACCCGCAGTGGAAATTCTTTGTAAGACCTGGCGCAGGGCCTCCAAGGCTGCATGGAAAGAGTTCCCATGGACCAGGATGTCATCCAAATAGACCAAACATTCCTGTCGGGGGATGCCAGCCAGCACCTTGTCCATAAGCCGCTCAATGGTAGCAGGTGCATTACACAGGCCGAAACAGAGAACTCGAAACTGCCACAACCCCCTGCCAGTCCAGAAAGCAGTCTTTGGCCTGATTTCCGAGCTGAGGGGCACCTGCCAATATCCACTGCGCAGGTCTAATGAGGAGAACCAGGACGACCCAGACACCAGATCCAGAGTCTCATCAATGCGGGGAAGTGGATAGGAGTCTTTCTTGGTCACGCTGTTTAAGGGTCTATAGTCCACACAGAACCTTTTCTTCACTGTCTTTTTTTTTTACCTTGACAACCCCTGAGGCCCAAGGGTTGTCAGATGGCTCAATGATACCAGCTTTCAGCATCTCGTCAATTGCGCTGTCCGCATCTGCCTGATGTGCAAGGGGAAGGCGGCGGAGGCGTGCTTTGATAGGTCGTGCATCCCCCGTGTCAATTTCGTGCTGCACCAAGTCTGTTCTGCCCACCTCCTCTTCTGTCAGCGCAAAAATGTCCTTAAAGTCCCACAACAGTTGCCACAGCTCGTCCTGTTGCTTGGGTTCTAAACCATCACTGTTGCGCTTCCACACTTTGCGCACTGCCGTCAATCTGTCCACTCCACCTGTCATGGGCCACGGGGCCGGGGAAGAGGAATGCTCATCAATGTGGGCATCTGATGTGGGTGGAGAAGTCATAGGAGCCAGCGGTTCATGGGTGGGATCAGACTCCTGCTGTGCAATGGCTGCGCTCGACGTCGGAAGGAATGACTTTTCAGGCTGTGTAGGGCCTCCTGGAAAAGCCAACGTGTTCCTCCCCAGGTCAAGGACGCACTGGGCTGTTCGTAGAAAGTCCAGTCCTATGATGCAGGGGTCGCGTACCGCGGCAACCCACATCCGAAAGTTCATGCATAGTCCCCCCACTTGGATAGTCACCACCCCCCTTCCAAGCATAGGGGTGAGCTCGCCAGTCACTGTTCGAAGCTTGACTTCCAATCGTGCCACGGCTGTGAATACATCAGGCCTCAACAGTGTTGCAGTGGAGCCGGTGTCGACGAGGGCTACGCAAGGAGACCCCCCAAGCGAAATGGGGACATGGCAGAAATCCCCAGCATGGGTCCAGCCAACCACCCTCACAGACTCTGCAGTATCATCTGCTTCTGGGGAAAATGGAGCCCCTGTCCCCCATCTATGTGGTTGGGTTCCATCTCCAGGAAACAAGGCGTGTTGGGACACAGGTGCAGGGGTCTGCGGTGTCCACTCTACCCAGACGCCGGCCCGTTTCCCTGACCATCTGCCTTCTTGGGGCACCGCACGCTAATGTGCGCAGGCTGGCCACACACCCAACAAACTGGAGGGCCCCGTCGGGAATGAGCACCACTGCGTGGCGACTGCAGTGTGCTAGTGCAAATAAGCTCAGTCAGCTCATCCACCCGTAATGGTTGCTCTTGGATTCGGTTCACCGGTGTGGCAGAGTGCACAACATGGCCGTTAACATGGTGTCCCCTATGACCTCTCTCTCCACGGCCAGCTCCAGTGCCTCCTGCAGAGGATGCGCCAATTGAGTCTGTATGCGCAGTTCTCTTGGGGTAATGGCCCGGATAAACTGGTCCCTGGACAGCTCACTCTGCACATCAGTCGGCATATGGGCATATGCACACCTTGACAGGGTTTCAATGTCATTCGATAATACACGCAGTGGTTCACCAGCCTGTCTTTGCCTGTTAGAGAGCTCTGAGCGTAGAACATTAGGTTGACTGCATTGTCCAAAACGCCGTCTTAGGGAACCAACCAAAGCGCCATAGTCATCTCTTTCGGCTGGGCTGAGCAATAACAAGCAGGACAAAGCTTCCTCCGGAAGACACATGGCCAGCTGCAGTGCTTTATCCTTCTCAGTCCAGCCAGCAGCCCGTGCCAAAAGTTAAAATTGGGCATGGAAAGCCTCCCAGTCTGCCCTACCGGAGTATTTTGGAGTCTTGACAGGCTGATGACGACAATGGCGGCCGTCAACCTCGTTCGCGCTTGCTCCTCCTCCAGCGTTCAATGAGCCAAAACCAGCATCGAACGCCAGCTTCCTTGCAGTCCGCCTCAGGTGGTTAACATGCTCCGAAACACTTTCGGGGTTCATATCACGGCCACATGCGCCATCGTAAGAATTGTCCACCACCTCCTCCTTGACTCGCGGGCGGCCGCCGTAACTTTCTTTACTCGTTGCCATACTGTCGTTATCACTTCTGACACCAGTGTAACGTTGTATAATAAATCAGGCCGATTTGTCCATCAGCGATCACTTTTATTATTAAGCCAGAAACAGCTGCTGTTGGCCGCAACCACGGCGATCAGAAAACTAAAAAAACAACGACAACAACATAACCTTCACTCCTGTCGCTTCCCCGCTGCATTCACAGCCTCCCCAAAAAAGAGGAAGACACAGAACCCTTGAACTATTTACAAAGTCGCTACAATATCAAAAAGTGCAAAAGAACAGAACAAAGAACAAAAGACGACTTGACAAAACTAAGCTTGACGACAAGACAGGTCAGAAAACAGGGACGAGAACGTCGGAGAGCGACAGCGGCAACGGCAAGCGACAAGGGACCAACAAGAAATGAAAGCAACCAGGGAACCAAATACAAACACAGTGTAGCTGCCGTCAAAGGCCAATCTAATTTATTTCATTCCTTTATTTCATAGTTTAATGTGGTTCAAAAGTACACTGAATGAAGACATTATTTTGTGTTTAAAATGTTAAGTAAGGTATAATTGTCAGGTGTTTTGGTTTAAAATCGTAGTAAAGGGGGGAACTTGTTTTTTCTTCCACATGTATAAACTGTTGTTTAGGGACATGGGCAGAGATGCACACAATGGCCAGAAGAGGCAATGTACCTTGAAGCGAAGGCAAGACGACAAGTCACGTTTGTGTGAAGATTTGTAAACCTTTATTCCTTTTGAGTGAATGTAGCCAATGAGGTGCTATTTACTTTAAGTTTCTTTATTGTTTTGTGAGCCATCCTTATTTGTGTGCTCTATCCGTTTATATCCAGGGGTGCACAAAACTGGTACGCAGGTACGCATGCGCAACAGAAATCAGGGATGCGTAACGTCAAGTGCGTCACGACGCGCCTTTGCGTACCTGAACACACTGCCATCAATCCACTATTTCATCAGAAGCACAACGAACGAGGTGAAAAATGCCAAAAAAAAACCCCTACAGACTTGAAGCAAATTTTTGGGTCTTTCACCACCAAAAAAGAAACAGCCAAGCGAGCCTGAGCCAAACTAGAGAGCATTTTAAAAAAAAAGTGGCTCCAAGATCTGCCGTGGCTTGTAGCTAATGATGAGCGTACTGAAATGTGGTGCAAGATTTGCCGCTCACATCCACATATAGCTGATAAAAGAGGTGCGTTTTGCTCAAAGACCTTGGTCTGCTTTTTGATGGATCCGAGGACATCACAAAAACTGAGCAGGAGATCGTTTACGTCGTGTCGGTGTCCAGTGACGGCGAATTTACCTCAGACTTCGTTGGACTAATTGAACTGGGTGCTGATCGAACCGCACAAGCCATAAGTGACGGACTAGTGAGACTTTTCGAGGACGCAGGCTTGAATAACTGGGCCGCTAAACTGGTCGCTGTGTGCACAGACGGCGCTGCCGTTAACGTTGGAGCGTACAACGGCATTGTGCCGAAACATAAGCAACTCTCTGCAGTTGGAGGCTCCCTGGTGCACATTTTGTGCACCGCAGACACTGGAGAACTGAGCCAAGTCAGGTGATCACGGTGTGCCTTACTGTGTCACATTTAAAGCTGTTGCAGTTTTATTTACAGAAAGGTGGTGCAAAAAAAACACTGAAACACTGAAGAAATTGTGCAAAGAAAATGGGATCTCTTTTGTGTAGTAGGTTTTATAACGTCAGGAGGACATCGAGGAAGAAAAAAAAAGACGTGAGTACCCCACACTAGACTGGTTTTATCGCCATCTACTGTTTAATAAACAACGACTTTTAACCTTTGTGGTATATTATTGTTGTAGATGTGCGGGTCTGGCCCCGCTTCCCTCCGGACAGGTCGACAAGCAAGGCTGGAGTGGTGATATAAAAAAACTTCTGAGACACTCTGGTGGTTGGAAAAAGATTGTATTGGTGTCAAATTGGCTGATGCCAGAAGTTCCCCCAAGAAAGGGTGTGTCCCCCCCCTCTCGAGCTTTCCCCTCTTATAGGGAAAGCAAACAAAAGATATAAATATGCAGTTCTCCCCTGTTACATATGCATTCTCATCCTACTTGCCCTTACATGGCCATCCAAAACCCTCAAGGACGAGAACAGATGAGGACTCCCCTTATGTTGCTCCTCGGCGCCATCTCGTCTAAACCGGGACCCATTCCTGTATATCCATCCCTTGATAAGTCGGGGACCCCTGTCGAAATCCCTGACCTGACATAATCTATGTTGAGGCCCACTGCAGTTCAGAATCGTAACTCATTGTAGTGGCGGCTCAACGCAAGATTATACATTCACCAGAGCAACAGTTGCGCTATGTTAGAAGTAGAAATGAAGAATTATTCCCGTCCATAAGTTACAACGTATGGAAATACAAACATAAAATGTTGTTGGGTTTCACACCTGTTTCACACTCTTCACTTTGCCAGCTTTCTTGTTTGTCACTTTTTCCTGTTTGCTTGTGTTTTGGGTTGCGATTTTTGATTGGCTCTCTTCATCACTGAGGCCAGCGTCGATCTGTAGTCACTCAATGTCGGTGTAATGTGTGCAAAAATATACTTTATTTCTAAAGCGCATGTCACGTATATGGGTTTAAACTTGAATTGTTGTCTGTTTTGTTTTTTCAGCGTTACCAGTTTACATTAAGTACACTAAAGTCCATCAAAGGCTATTAATTACATAAATCCGACAATAAAGCATAACTTTAACTCTATTCATGGAAGTAAAGTTTAATTTAGGCTATTAAGTAACTCAGTGGTGGGCCTTCAAGGCCTTCTCTGTTGGCCAAACATAATCAATAAAAAAAAATGATCAGAATCTTCACATTGATGTCATATTATAGCTGAGCGTTGTATTTTTAGGTGAGAGTTTTGAATCCAATCGGAATTCCGCTCGCTCGTGTTGCTGGGCAGGTTTCACAATACCAGGAGCGGGCATTATGCGTTCCGAGGCCTTAAGATGCAATTGTGCGAGCATCTCTTCTGTCAAAGTCAATGAGCTTTCATATTTGTTCGACGGTTGCGATAGCCAATCAGATCACGAGTTGGTTACAGTGAGCCTTTTCGCTGGCCTTATGCTGAGGGTGATGAACGCGTTTTGTGATTGGATGCTCACTCGTGAGGGGGCAGCGCTGTGCCGAATCAACACACCCAAAAGTCGTAACTGGCGACCGTTCGAAAATCTGAAATATATTCTTGCTTTTTTTAAACCACAATGGCCAAAGGAGGGAAAAGTGTGAATTTAATTGCAGATAAACTTGCAAGGACATTTTCAAGTCGGACCTTTCAAGAGAAGCTATATCGTCCAACACTCACTTAGTGGTGCTTAAGTGTGTTTCTGGATATTATTTGTCCAGCCGTGGTGTCATAAATGATGGTATTTTGATGGGGATTCATTCAAGTAGGACAAAGTAGGACTTCACTGAAGGCACCTTAAATTACTTCCATACCCTGGAAGGTCACTGACCTGGCGAGAGAATTGCCCCCACCATAAACAATGCTCAGGCCTATTTTCTCTAAGGGCAGTATCTGGTTACATCGGAACTTCAGAACCAAGACTGGTCACTTCTGTGAGCTCCAGTCCCTTCATAGTTTCATAAAGAGAATTACTTCCCATATCTAAATTAGGCCATTTAAAAATACACAACTTTTTTTTCCATTTATTTCAATGTATATTTAAGCTTTCTTATGTAATAATACAATATTTATTCAATTATTTTAATGTTAAATTATATCAATATTAATTTAAACCTTTTTATTTCACACTTGAATATTTCTTAACAAATTTGTTCATTTGAATATGTATGCAATTTAAATTATTCCATCCATCCAGCCATTTTCTGCCGCTCATCCAGGGTCGGGTTATTGAATTTATTTAATAGATAAGTATTTTTTCTAATTCAATATTTATTTCACGATTAGGACTCTTTTGAATTAGTTCAATATTTATAAAATGTTTCTATATTTCTTATTAATTGAATCAAGTCTGTATGTGGTTGCCAATTTTAAATTTTAATAATTCCCTATATCAATATATAAATAATCCAATGTATAAAAAATATAATAGAGCATGAAAAAAAATATTTGGTAGATTTGACAAAATGAGTTTTTCCAAAGTGAGATTCTGCTTAGCAACAAACCCCAAACGCTTGATAGAGCTCAACCTAGAAAGTGGTTTTAGCTCGTCAGAAATTTATTCAGAAAGCGAAATATTAAATGTATGTGAGGGGATATTTGAAGAGTTTGAGTTTTGTTCAATGGACCATACATATACGAGCCAGCCAAACACAGCGAGAAAACCAGCGCTGACTCCAGTCGCCATCAGATTGCCAACTCCTGACATACCAAAACCTTTGAGAGAAACTGAGATGATTTGCGTTTCTCTTTCTGGTTCTTTTTAGAGTTCAACTTCTAGTTCAGTTTTTCACCTTTTCACACAGCGTAATGAAAGCCAGTTGAGCAAGTGGAACAAGTGATTTTATTGATGATTGTGGAAGGCACCGATTTCATAAGCACAGTTTCTTCTCACACCTTTTCCATTAGGTACGATTAAAAAGACAACTGAAAAGCATAACGTTAACAAATGTTGTTCCAGGCAAAGGCAATTAATTTCCTTTACATGTTTGATGTAAACACACAAAACAAATCATGATCACTCAGACACATTGCTTCTTCTGGCACAGATCACATTGGCTTAATGTCAATAAAAAAGCTTTGCAAAATTGAATTTATCATATTTTATTCAAAATCAAAATTTACATCTTACCACAAAGAGTCAGTTCCTTCAGTTATTTGTTTTCTTTTTTTTAAGCTTCAAGGATCGCTGCTTTTCTCACCAGCACAATTGTGAATCTCCGCATGCTGTTTAGTGGAGAATTTTTTAGCACAAACGCTGCAACTGAATGGCTTGTCTCCACTGTGTGTTCTTGTGTGGCGTCGTAAATGCGACTTTCGAGAGAAGCTCTTGGCACAAACTGAGCAGGAAAAAGGTTTTTCTCCACCGTGTGTTCTTCTATGTTTTGTTAAAGTTGACCTATCAGAGAAGCTTTTGCCACAAACTGAGCATGAAAAAGGTTTTTCACCACTGTGTGTTCTTGTGTGGATTGTTAAATAAAACTTTTGAGAGAAGCTTTTACCACAAACCAAGCAGGAAAATGTTTTTTCTCCAGTGTGTGTTCTTGTGTGAATTATTAAATGAGACTTTCGAGAGTAACTTTTGCCACAAACTGAGCAGGAAAAAGGGTTTTCTCCACTGTGTATTCTTGTGTGGTATTTTAAACTTGATTTTAGAGAAAAGCTTTTACCACAAACCAAGCAGGAAAATGTTTTTTCTCCAGTGTGTGTTCTTGTGTGGCTTGTTAAATTTGCCTTATGAGAGAAGCATTTTCCACAAACTGAGCAGGAAAAAGGTTTTTCTCCAGTGTGCGTTCTTGTGTGGATTGTTAAACTTGAATTTTGAGAGAAGCTTTTACCACAAACTGAGCAGGAAAAAGGTTTTTCTCCAGTGTGCGTTCTTGTGTGGATTGTTAAACTTGAATTTTGAGAGAAGCATTTTCCACAAACTGAGCAGGAAAAAGGTTTTTCTCCAGTGTGCGTTCTTGTGTGGATTGTTAAACTTGAATTTTGAGAGAAGCTTTTACCACAAACCGAGCAAGAAAAAGGTTTTTCACCACTGTGTGTTTTTCTGTGCCCTTTTAAAGACAACTTTGAAGTTAATGAGTCAGTGTGGCATGTCCTTTCACCTT
>NC_142392.1:12571626-12696626 GCF_059441095.1 Idiotropiscis lumnitzeri
TCAGGAATTAAATCGGGCATCAGCCGCAACGTGCTTCCTTTTTAAATGCTCGTTTATCACAGTTGTGCTGCTAAAGGGAGGTTTACATCGTAGGACGTAATTTTGTGAAATGCCCCCATGGTCCGGTCCAAATCGGGGTTGCACGCATTGCTCCGTGTGCGGCGAGCACAAGTCAAGGTAGCATGGTAGAAACAATATAAGTCGAAGTCGCCGCCTGAGGTTTGACTTGACCAAACCAAATTTGTCTTTTTGTGTCCTGCAGATGTCAGACAAAATGATCTCTGTTCTGTGAAAGGGGAGCCAGATTTGACTCACATCAAAAAGGAGGAGGAGGAGGAGGCGGAGATCAACAAGTCACCAGTGAACGTTGTCCCTATAAAGATTGAAGATGAAAACAAGGATGAGAGTGAGGACAACAGAGGGGCGGAGCCTACAAGCAGCAGTTCAAGTCATCACGTGACAACAGAAGGTGATGAAGACCACCGGGGGCCATCACAAGCACATAATGAGGACACATTATCAGACGCTCATGACAATGATGATGATGATGATGGGCAAGCCAAAGGTGAAAGGGCATGTCACTCTGACTCATTCACTTCAAAACTGTCTTTAAAAGGGCACAGAAAAACACACAGTGGTGAAAAACCTTTTTCCTGCTCGGTTTGTGGCAAAAGCTTCTCTCGAAAGTCTCATTTTGTAAGGCACACAAGAACGCACAGTGGAGAAAAACCTTTTTCCTGCTCAGTTTGTGGCAAGAGTTTCTCTCAAAAGTCGCATTTAATAATTCACACAAGAAAACACAGTGGAGATAAACATTTTTCCTGCTCAGTTTGTGGCAAAAGCTTTGCTTATAAGCCAAATTTAACTTGTCACACAAGAACACACACTGGAGAAAAACCATTTTCCTGCTTGGTTTGTGGTAAAAGCTTTTCTCAAAAATCTAATTTAACAAGTCACACAAGAACACACAGTGGTGAAAAATCTTTTTCCTGCTCAGTTTGTGGAAAATGCTTCTTTCATAAGGCAAATTTAACAAGCCACACAAGAACTCACAGTGGAGAAAAACCCTTTTCCTGCTCAGTTTGTGGCAAAAGCTTTTCTTATAAGCCAAATTTAAAAAGGCACACAAGAACACACACTGGAGAAAACCCTTTTTCCTGCTCAGTTTGTGGAAAATGCTTCTTTCATAAGGCAAATTTAACAAGCCACACAAGAACTCACAGTGGAGAAAAACCCTTTTCCTGCTCAGTTTGTGGCAAAAGCTTTTCTTATAAGCCAAATTTAAAAAGGCACACAAGAACACACACTGGAGAAAACCCTTTTTCCTGCTCAGTTTGTGGCAAGAGTTGCTCTCGAAAGTCTCATTTGATAAATCACACAAGAACACACACTGGAGAAAAACCATTTTCCTGCTTGGTTTGTGGTAAAAGCTTTTCTCAAAAATCTAATTTAACAAGTCACACAAGAACACACAGTGGTGAAAAATCTTTTTCCTGCTCAGTTTGTGGAAAATGCTTCTTTCATAAGGCAAATTTAACAAGCCACACAAGAACTCACAGTGGAGAAAAACCCTTTTCCTGCTCAGTTTGTGGCAAAAGCTTTTCTTATAAGCCAAATTTAAAAAGGCACACAAGAACACACACTGGAGAAAACCCTTTTTCCTGCTCAGTTTGTGGAAAATGCTTCTTTCATAAGGCAAATTTAACAAGCCACACAAGAACTCACAGTGGAGAAAAACCCTTTTCCTGCTCAGTTTGTGGCAAAAGCTTTTCTTATAAGCCAAATTTAAAAAGGCACACAAGAACACACACTGGAGAAAACCCTTTTTCCTGCTCAGTTTGTGGCAAGAGTTGCTCTCGAAAGTCTCATTTGATAAATCACACAAGAACACACACTGGAGAAAAACCATTTTCCTGCTTGGTTTGTGGTAAAAGCTTTTCTCAAAAATCTAATTTAACAAGTCACACAAGAACACACAGTGGTGAAAAATCTTTTTCCTGCTCAGTTTGTGGAAAATGCTTCTTTCATAAGGCAAATTTAACAAGCCACACAAGAACTCACAGTGGAGAAAAACCCTTTTCCTGCTCAGTTTGTGGCAAAAGCTTTTCTTATAAGCCAAATTTAAAAAGGCACACAAGAACACACACTGGAGAAAACCCTTTTTCCTGCTCAGTTTGTGGAAAATGCTTCTTTCATAAGGCAAATTTAACAAGCCACACAAGAACTCACAGTGGAGAAAAACCCTTTTCCTGCTCAGTTTGTGGCAAAAGCTTTTCTTATAAGCCAAATTTAAAAAGGCACACAAGAACACACACTGGAGAAAACCCTTTTTCCTGCTCAGTTTGTGGCAAGAGTTGCTCTCGAAAGTCTCATTTGATAAATCACACAAGAACACACAGTGGAGAAAAACCTTTTTCTTGCTCAGTTTGTGGAAAATGCTTCTCTCAAAAGGCACATTTAACAGAACACACAAGAATGCACAGTGGAGAAAAACCTTTTTCCTGCTCAGTTTGTGAAAAATGCTTCTCTCAAAAGGCACATTTAACACAACATACAAGAACACACAGTGGTGAAAAACCCTTTTCCTGCTCAGTTTGTGGCAAAAGCTTCTCTGTAAAGTCAAGTTTAACAGATCACACAAGAACACACACTGGAGAAAAACCT
Organism: Idiotropiscis lumnitzeri; assembly: GCF_059441095.1. Lineage (NCBI taxonomy): Eukaryota > Metazoa > Chordata > Actinopteri > Syngnathiformes > Syngnathidae > Idiotropiscis > Idiotropiscis lumnitzeri. The sequence continues at coordinate 12,574,291 of NC_142392.1, forward strand.
TTTTCTTGCTCAGTTTGTGGAAAATGCTTCTCTCAAAAGGCGCATTTAACAGAACACACAAGAATGCACAGTGGAGAAAAACCTTTTTCCTGCTCAGTTTGTGGAAAATGCATCTCTCAAAAGGCACATTTAACACAACATACAAGAACACACAGTGGTGAAAAACCATTTTCCTGCTCAGTTTGTGGCAAAAGCTTCTCTGTAAAGTCAAGTTTAACAGATCACACAAGAACACACACTGGAGAAAAACATTTTTCCTGCTCAGTTTGTGCCAAGAGTTTCTCTCAAAAGTCGTATTTACGACGCCACACAAGAACACACAGTGAAGACAAGACATTCAGTTGCAGCGTTTGTGCTAAAAAATTCTCCACTAAACAGCATGCGGAGAGTCACAATTGTGCTGGTGAGAATAGCAGCGATCCTTGAAGCTTAAAAAAAAGAAAACAAAAAACTGAAGGAACTGACTCTTTGTGGTAAGATGTAAATGTGATTTTGAATAAAATACAATATATTGAATTTTTCAAAGCTTTTTTATTGACATTAAGCGTGTGATCCGTGCCAGAAGAACCATTGTGTCTGAGTATTTGTATTTGTATTTGTTTTTATTTTTGAAAGTATACAGGGACAGTGCATATTAATCAAACAGTTTCCTGTAAATATGCCAGATTATAGCCAATGGCTAATTTGCATCCGTTGTCCCTGAGTGATGATGATCTTTTTTTTTTTTTCATATCAAACATTATGAATGAAATTAATTGCCTTTGCCTGGAACATTTGTTAACATTATGCTTTTCAGTTGTCTTTTTAAACGTACTTAATGGAAAAGGTGTGAGAAGAAACTGTGCTTATGAAATCGTTGCCTTCCACAATCATCAATAAAATCACTTGTTCCACTTGCTCAACTGGCCTTCATTACGCTGTGAAAAGGTGAAAAACAGAACTAGAAGTTGAACAATAAAAAGAACAAGAAAGAGAAACGCAAGCAGTCTCAGTTTCTCTCAAAGGTTTTGGAATGTCAGGACTTGGCAATCGGATGGCGACTGGAGTCAGCGCTGGTTTTCTCGCTGTGTTTGGCTGGCTCGTATATGTATGGTCCATTGAACAAAACTCAAACTCTTCAAATATCCCCTCACATACATTTAATATTTCGCTTTCTGAATAAATTTCTGACTGCCCAAATACACTTTCTAGGTTGAGCTCCATCAAGCGTTTGGCGTTTGTTGCTAAGCAGAATCTCACTTCGGGAAAACTATCATTTTGTCAAATATACCAAATATTTTTTTTCATGCTTTATTATATTTTTTATACATTGGATTATTTATATAGTGAAAAAGGGAAATATTAAAATGTAAAATTGGAAATCACATACAAACTTAATTCAATTAATAACAAATATAGAAACATTTTATAAATATTGAACTCATTGAGAAGAGTCCTGATCTTGAAATAAATATTGAATTATAAAAAATACTAAAAAATGGATGAGTGGCAGAAAATGGCTGGATGGATGGAATAATTTAAATTGCACACATATTCAAAAGAACAAATTTGTTAAGAAATATTCAAGTGTGAAATAAAAAGGTTTAAATTGTTGAGAATTTTACATATTAAAATAATTGAATAAATATTGTATTATTACATAAGCAAGCTTAAATATAAATTGAAATAAATGAAAAAATAAGTTGTGTATTTTTAAATGGCCTAATTTAGATATGGGCAGTAATTCTCTTTATGAAACTATGAAGGGACTGGAGCTCACAGAAGTGACCAGTCTTGGTGCTGAAGTTCAGATGTAACCAGATACTGCCCTGAGAGAAAATAGGCCTGAGCATTGTTTATGGTGGGGGCAATTCTCTCGCCAGGTCAGTGACCTTTGAGGGTATGAGAGTAATTTAAGGTGGTCACGAGTAGACTGGTCGTATCAAAGGGGAGACGCATCTGCTCTCCCTCTGGGGGACTTTTGGAGGGAAATCCCGAAGACTAGCGTGATGGGAATGCATATGCAACAAGGGAAAATTAGATATTCATGTCCTATTTGGGCATTCCCTATAAGAAGGGAATGTCTGAGAGGGGGCGTGCACGTGTGCGGAGCGCACACGCACACGTTTTTGGGGAGACTTCTTTTGACATCAGCATGTGACGAGAAAAAAATCTTTTTCGAACCAGTTCTTTTCCATCACCAATCCAGCCTTGCTTGGCTGCCTCTCCTGAAGGCAGCAAGGACCCACACTTCAAAGACAAAATATACGACATATTGAAAGAAAAATAATACTCAAATATTGAAATAAGTATAGAATTGAATGAATAAACAACAAAGAAATAAATACCTCCTGGAAAATATCATTATTTGCAACATTTGTCAACATTTCTCTTTCTTGCACATTATTAAACAGTCGTAATTTTTTTTTTTTTTTACTTTTACTTTTTAAGTTACTTCAGTGCATTTCATACCTGGCCTTCAGTGAAGTCCTACTTCGTCCTACTTGAATAAATCCCCATCAAAATACCATCATTTATGACACCACGGCTGGACAAATAATATCCAGAAACACACTTACACACCACTGAGTGAGTGTTGGACGATATAGCTTCTCTTGAAAGGTCCGACTTGAAAATGTCCTTGCAAGTGTATCTGCAATTAAATCCACACTTTTCCCTCCTTCGGCCATTGTGATTAAAAAAAAGCAAGAATATATTTTAGATTTTCGAACGGTCGCCAGTTACGACTTTTTGGTGTGTTGGTTCGGCATAGCGCCGCACTGCCCCGCAGTATTGGAACTCACTGGAGTTGCATCTTCATTTGAAGTTTGAAAAACACAACAAAAACCTACGATATTTCGTCCGAAAATTGACAGTCGGAAGTTTTCTTACCTTCTGCGCATGTTTACAAGTGGCGACAAGTTCGTTCAAATCCGAACATTTCGGATTCTGACATGACTAAAGTAGCTCGCATATTTTTAAGTAGACAATTCAGTTGCGAGTAAGGAAGGGAGTAATATTTGATTATTGGCTGTTAATTCATTAGCTCCATGATGTGACCTGACATAGTGTCAGTGACTGTGTTCTGTTTATGCTATGAAAACAAGACTGTGTAATTGTAATTCTGTTGTAATTCTTTCGAGGCACTGTCCGAAAAAAAAAATTCATGCAATTTGTAATCAGACACTTTGTCATCCAAAAAGTCACTCAGGGCAAGGTAATTTAATCTTTGGGCAAGAGAAAAAAAATTGTCACTTGCCCAAGTTGGGCAAGTAATTTGGCCACTCGGGCAAGGCAAATTTTAGTGGCACTTGCCCTATGGGCTAGCAGTTTTTAAAGTTAACTTCGAAGCCTACGAGTGAACCACAGCATTGTTGCAAGTTCGGTTGGAGAAACGTAAACTCCCACTGCAGTTGCAGCAGCGGATTCTCCGGGCAAAGGCGGAAGTGACGTACGAGCTGACTCGACAATGTGGCGTTAATTTATTTTTTTATTTTTTTTTATCAACCGAATTCAAATATTATATAAAATATATATTAAAATAGAACAGCAAGGTGTAAAAACAGAAACAGAGGCAAATAAATATATTTGAAAAATACGTGTCTGAAGCATTAGCAAGCGCGCAGCTTCCGAAGGACCTCGACCACATCCACCGACTCCTCCACACCGGAACAAAAACACCCACCGCTAAATTCTTCTGATTTCGTGTGGAACTGACTGTAATTTTCTCACAGGATGTCCAGTGCTACTCTAAAGGACTACGACATAATTCATTAAGTCTTTGTGTCCCGATAACCTCATCTTCGCGCGTTGATGCTTTTCGGCGTAGTTAGCTTAGCTTGTTAGCTAGCTAGCCGCTAGCGAAAAGATGCACATGACTCAAAGCCAAGCAGAGATCAAGTGCGGATTTTTTGGAATTATCATTTGAAAATGTGTGCAAGAACGACACCCAAGTACAAAGAGGAACTTTGTGGAATAAAAGAAGAGAACGAGCAACATCTTCAACTGCTGGGCGAAGTTTGCAACCAGTCTCGTGTTGTGCCACACAAAGCAGGTTTGTACACGTCTTACTCTCATTTGCTTTGTAAAGAACGACTTTCTATCGTTCGAAATATGCATCACAACATTAAGTTGTTTGGGGAAATGCGTTCAAGGTTATTGCCGTTTTATTTTTATTTTTTGCTTTTAACTTGCCGGTCTGCTGAACATTTGTTGATGCCAAATTAAATCAGTGCAGGAAATAAATGCCATAGAAAAACCATTAGTGGGGGGTAAACTCCATGTTTTTTTCCAGTATAAAATTTGAACTGATTATTTAACATTTGACATATGACAATGTCAAAGTGTTCATGTTTTTCCATTCTTTATGAGTTTGCATTTACAATTTGCTTTGCTGTGCTTCAATAAAACGCCGCACAGGAGCGGGAAAGCTTTTCTCTTTGGCGGACTGCTCCTCGCAAGTGACAAAGACAATCTTGGCTGGGTGATTCATTGATGAAGGCTTGTCTCGTTTTTGACAAACACTCTGACATATCTTGTTCAAGCAATTCCTTATGGAATGATTCAACCTGAATCTAAAAACTGTGCACACTGTGGCAAAAAGATCAATGGCGTTGATGAATTTTAGTGGCTATAACACAATGGATTAAGTTTTTGAAAAAATCAAGTACGTATTGGTCTTATGTATTTATGAAATTTTTACTGGCTCGGTCAATGAACCTCGGGTGGTCCTGCACAGTTTTGTGCACGTGTGCGTAGTTTCACCTCATCCAAACATTTAAAATACATTTAATGCATCCATCCAGGGTTGCACGGATCTCATCAGTGAACAAGCGCATGCTGCAAGTAATGCATCTGCATCTTTGGCTTACTATGGGCTTAAAAAGGGAGAACGTCACAACCCCCTTTTCTACCAACAAGTCCAGGAACATTTAGTTCCTGATAATAAAGTTCCTGTGGCCCAGGTGGTTTGCATCACCCCCACAACTCAAAGTTCTTGATAATTTATGCAAATGGCAATTATGATGTATCAGAGGGAGGTCTTGTGTTACTTTGTTACTCATTACTGACACCCTATGGCTGTTAAGCATCATTGCAGTTACAAAATAATTCAGTGAACTCTTAAAATCTTATGGTGTATCTTAGTCTAATTTTAATACATATTGGATAACTTTAAAATACACCTTATTCATATATGTCAGAGTGAAAGTGTTGTTGCTTAATTTATGCGTAGGGATTTTGATTCTTCACACGTAATTTTGTTTTCAAATTTATTTAGAAACAGAAATGTTATTAAAAAAAATTAAAAAGGGGAATGTTGGAATGTACTAGAAACAATATAAGACAAAGTCGCCGCATGAGGTTTGACTTGACCAAACCAAATTTGTCTTTTTGTGTCCTCCAGACGTCAGTGCAAACGATCTCCGTTCTGTGAAAGAGGAGCCAAACTTGACTCACATCAAGAAGGAGGAGGAGGAGATTAACAAGTCACCAGTGAACGTTGTCCCTACAAAGAGTGAAGATGAAAACAAGGATGAGAGTGAGGACAAGAGAGGGGCGGAGCCTCCAAGTAGCAGTTCAAGTCATCACGTGACAACAGAAGGTGATGAAGACCCCTGGGGGCCATCACAAGCACATAATGAGGACACATCAGACGCTCATGACGATGATGATGGTGATCATGATGATGATAATGGGCAAGCTAAAGGTGAAAGGGCACGTCACACTGACTCATTAACTTTGTGTTTAAAAGGGCACAAAAAAACACACAGTGGTGAAAAACCTTTTTCCTGCTCAGTTTGTGGCAAGAGTTTCTCTCAAAAGGCAAATTTAACAAGTCACACAAGAATACATAGTGGAGAAAAACCTTTTTCCTGCTCAATTTGTGGAAAAAGCTTCTCTCAAAATTCAAGTTTAACAATCCACACAAGAACACACAGTGGTGAAAACCCCTTTTCCTGTTCAGTTTGCGGAAAAGGTTTCTCTCAAAAGTCTCATTTGGTAAGGCACATGAGAACACACAGTGGTGAAAAATCTTTTTCATGCTTAGTTTGTGGAAAATGTTTCTCTCAAAAGGCGAATTTAACAAGCCACACAAGAACACACAGTGGAGACAAGCCATTCAGTTGCAGCGTTTGTGCTAAAAAATTCGCCACTAAAAAGCAAGCTGAGAGACACAATTGTGCTGGTGACAATAGCAGCGATCCTTGAAGCTTAAAAAAAGACAAAAAAACTGAAGGAACTGACTCTTTGTGGAAAGATGATGTTGGAGTTGAGTCACCATGGAAATGAGAAGTAGTTTCGTAAATCAACCTTTAAAAGCCAAATTTACTCCAATGCGTGTTAGTTTTTTTGTACTCAAGAAGAAAAGGGTCAAATAAAGACTCAACAACTGATTAGAGTTCCGATATTTAGTTTCTTTCATTTCTGGAGTTCAGGAAATAGTACAAAGACAGATATCTGGGCGGCTTTTTCTTAATCTCACGAGAAAACTGCACTCGGGCGAGCACAGTCGAAAAATGCGCGCCATCTTTCATCCCAGCTTCAGTTTTTATAGGAGTTTTATATGTCAAGGGTAATGTAGGTTGAATCAGTCGTCCTCGCTCCCTCCCACAGCACGGGTCCACGTCCAAGGGAAGGTCCTCCCCAGGTTAGTCATCGTCTGGATAAGTTGATTCCCGTCTGGTTCCTAAGACTGGCACGCCAAGGCTGGCCTTCCCTGGCGGGCAGTCTCTCCGTCGCTCGCCTCGCTGGCATTCCTCTGGAATCTTGTCGGAGTGCATGTGTGTGCAGGTGTACGTGTATGTGCGTGTGCTCCGATCTCCAATTGTTCTGTCTTTCGGAATGTGTTTTTTGCGATAGTGTCTGTGTGAGTCCTCCAGTGCCCAATTTGGTATGTTTGCATTTCTACAGCCAATGTAGAGAATGTGCTTCATCGTATTTGTCCATGAAGTGCTGTGAATGCAGCTCATGGAAATGCTATGTGCGCAAATCTATTTTCACTACTGAGAATTTCAATAAAGTTCACACATTTCAACTAAGTACTCTAAATTTAGCAGATGAGAATAATATAATAAATCAGTAAACATCAGGACTACAATCCCAGTCATTCTTGTGACCCGTGCTTCTAGTTTCATTGGATACATATTCAGTAAATATGCTCCTGCTAACTTTAATTATCGACATACTGTCCCGTATGTGTTCAAAATAATGCCAGTAATCGTAATACAATCCTACAATGTAAATTTTGATTTTGAATAAAATGATATATTGAATTTTGAAAAGCTTTTTTTATTGACATTAAGCCAATGTGATCTGTGCCAGAAGAACCATTGTGTCTGAGTGATGATGAGTTTTTTGTGTGTTTACATCAAACATGTAAATGAAATTAATTGCCTTTGCCTGGAATAACATTTTTTAACATTATGCTTTTCAGTTGTCTTTTTAATCGTACCTAATGGAAAAGGTGTGAGAAGAAACGGTGCTTATGAAATCGGTGTCTTCCACAATCATCAATAAAATCACTTGTTCCACTTGCTCAACCGGCCTTCATTATGCTGTGAAAAGGTGAAAAACTGAACTAGAAGTTGAACTAGAAAAAGAACCAGAAAGAGAAACACAAATCGTCTCTGTTTCTCTCAAAGGTTTTGGAATGTCAGGATTTGGCAATCTGATGGCGACTGGAGTCAACGTTTATTTGTCACCACGGAGATGATCCCCATCACGCAGTTCGTTGCTGCGGCTGTCTGAATTGGAAAGGTGAATTACCGTTGTTTAATGAATACTGAAAGCAATAATGAAATATTTAAGTAATTAAATAAACACTGAAATAATTTTTAACACTCTAACATTTCAATAAAATAGTGACAAATTTAAAATTCGCAACCATATACAGACCGACTGGTTAGCACGATTGCCTCACAGTGAGAGACAGCATCGGGCGCGGGTTCGATCCCGGCTCCGGCCATCTTGTGTGGAGTTTGCATGTCCTCCCCGTGCTTGCGTGGGTTTCCTCCGGGTACTCCGGTTTCCTCCCACATTCCAAAAACATGCATGGCAGGCCGATTGAACACTCTAAATTGCCCCTAGGTATGAGTGTGAGCGCGGATGGTTGTTCGTCTCTGTGTGCCCTGCAATTGGCTGGCAACCAGTTCAGGGTGTCCCCCGCCTACTGCCCGAAGATAGCTGGGATAGGCTCCAGCACCCCCGCGACCCTAGTGAGGAGAAGCGGTATAGATAATGGATGGATGGATACAGAGTTAATTAAATTCATAATAAAAATAGAATTATTTACTAAATATTGGACAAATTGAAGGGTCCAAATTTTGAAAGATAAAAAATAATAAATGAAATTTTAAGTATGAATTAATTCAATAAATAATTAAAATAATTCCACACATATTTAAATGGACAAATATTCAAGATTGAAATAAAAAGTATTTAAAAATATTAATAGAATTTTTACATTTTGAAATTTTTTAATACATATTGGAGTAATACAGAAGCAAGCTAAAATAATTACGTGAAAATCGATTTAAATACTGAAAGAGGTAAAAAAAACGTGAAAGAAAATAAAACTTAAATATTGAAGTGAGTATACAATTAAATGAATAAACAACAAACAAAAACCTCATCGAAAATATAATTTATCAACATTTGTCAAACCACAATGTGAAATTTTGATCTGAAAGATTTCTTTCTTGCATATTCTTAAAGAATCTTCATTATTGTTTTTCTTTTACTTTTTTAGTGACTTAACAGCTCAATCCATGTGAAATGTCCCCTTGTGAGAAAGAAAACATCACATGCAAAAAATAAAGAGCAACCTGTTGTTTTTTCGGACAATCAAGGCACCATAGCACTGTCGAAAAAGCCTGTAAAAAGGCAAAGGTGCAAACTTGACAAAGTATCACTTTATCACATCAACTGTTAATAATGGGAAAATAGATTTGGGATTGTCACTGATGGTGTAGTGGTACATTCGCCTGATTTGTGTGCGGGTATCGTGGGTTCGGTTCTCACTCAGTGACAGTGTCTATGTCTGCCTTGTTCCTGGCTGGCGACCAGTTCAGGGAGTTGTGCGCCCTTCGCCCATAGACAGCTGGGATAGGCTCCCGTGATCCTTTGCAGCAGGGGCGGGAATAATTTTTGATTGGCGGGCCACAATGAGTTCTAAAATTTGACAGACGGGCCGGACCAGGAGCAGATGGATAAAGTGTTTTGGTGCCCTCACGTCATGTGAGAAAAAAAATACATTTAATTTTAAATGAAAGTGGAAAAAAAGCATTAAAACAGTATATGTCTTTGAAAAACCACAGTATTTAGAAAATAAAACATGAACAAGGTTTATTCATTTAATTTTTTTAAAGTTCGGCAGGCCGGATTAAAACATTTAACAGGCTGCATGTGGCCCCCGGACCGTGGTTTGCCCACCCCTGCTTTCCAGGATAATCTGTAAGAAATACTGTCCAACTGACAACATGGTGGCAGATGTGTTAACAAAATCAGAAATGTTTGTTAATGTTAATAAAGTTTTTTTTTTAAAACGTATTCGTAAATATGTATCATGTCACTGATGCTGTAGTGGTACACTCGCCTGAGTTGTGTGCAGGCAACGTGGGTTCAGTTCCCACTCAGTGACGGTGTCTAAGCCTGCCCTGAGACTGGCTGGCGAGCAGTTCAGGGTGTAGTGCGCCTTTCGCCCGAAGTCAGCTGGGAAAGGCCCCAGCACCCTCCCGCGACCCTGCACAGGATATGCAGTGAGTATAATGACATGACGTGACAAATATTTGTCCTCTCATCAATATTTGCACAACAGAGTACTGAGTTTCTAGGTCATCACTATAATAGTTCTCAAAATTATATTTGTTATCAATTTAGGTTAGTTCAGAGATATTTTATTGACAATCTAACATCAATATCCAAAGACAGAAAAAATGGTGGTGGGGGCGCGAATCTTTTTCTTCTTGGGAGGGGCGGGCGTGAAATAATTGAGAGCAACTGCGAGTATATGCAGACATTATATTCATACAATCTTGCAGCCCGATTGAACCACAGCATTGTTGCAAGTTCGGTCGGAGAAACGTAAACGTCCCACTGCTGGAGCAGCGGCGGCTTCTCGGGGCAAAGGCGGAAGTGACGTAAGAGCTGACTCGCCAATGTGGCGTGAATTTAGTTATTTTGTAAGATTTTTTTATCAACCGAATCAAAATATTATATAAAATATATATTAAAATAGAACAGCCATGGGTAAAAACAAACACAGAGGCAAAGAAATATATTTGAAAAATACGTGTTTAAAGCATGACGTCATTAGCAAGCGCGCAGCTTCCGAAGGACCTCGACCACATCCACCGCACCGACCCGTCCACACCGAAATAAAAACAGCCACCGCTAAATTCTTCTGATTTAGCGTGGAACTGACTGTAATTTTCTCAAAGGATGTTCAGTGCTACTCTAAAGGACTACGACATAATTCATTAAGTCTTTGTGTCCCGATAACCTCATCTTCGCGCGTTGATGCTTTTCGGCGTAGTTAGCTTAGCTTGTTAGCTAGCTAGCCGCTAACGAAAAGAGGCACATGACTCACCGCCAAGCAGAGATCAAGTGTGGATTTTTTGGAATTATCATTTGAAAATGTGTGAAAGAACGACACCCAAATACAAAGAGGAACTTTGTGGATTAAAAGAAGAGAACGAGCAACTTTTTCAACTGCTGGACGAAGTTTGCAACCAGCCTCGTGTTGTGCTACACAAAGCAGGTTTGTACACGTTTTACTCTCATTTTCTTTGTAAAGAACGACTTTCTATCGTTAAAAATATGCATCACAACATTAAGTTGTTTGGGGAAATCGTTCAAGATTATTGCCGTTTGCCTTTTACTTGCCGATTTGCTGAACATTTGTTGATGCCAAATTGCAGAAAATAAATGCCAAAGAATAACCAGTAGTGGGGGGTGAACTCCATGTTTTTCCCAGTATAAAATTTGAACTGATTATTTAACATTTTACATTTTCTGGTTTTTATATCTTGTTCAAGCGATTCCTTACGGAAAGAATTCTGCTTGAATCTAAAATATATGCACACTGCGGCAAAAACATTAATGGCGGTTGATCAATTTTAGTGGATAAAACACAAAATATGATGGTTTTTTTTTTAAATCAAGTACGTATTGGTCTTATTTATTTATTTAATAACTTTGTGCTGGCTTCGTCGGGTGTAAGTCAAGTTTTGTGCATGTGCGCATAGTTTCACCTCATCCGAACATTTAAAATACATTGAATGCATCCATCCAGGGTTGCACGGATTTCATCAGTGAACAAGCGCATGCTGCAAGGAATTCATCTGCATCTTTGGCTTACTATGGGCTTAAAAAGGGAGAACGTCACAACCCCCTTTTCTGCCAACAAGGCCAGGAACATTTACCGTATTTTTACGGCCATAGGACGCGCTGCCTCTAAGGGCGCAACACCTGTTGAGGGTGCTATTTCTTTCTTTGAAGCACGTACTGGGCCCGCCACCTTACAAGGCGCTACTAGGCTGCTGTTAGCACAGCAGTAACTCAGCTGCTCACGCTGACTCAGCCGATGGCAACTCACTTTGCCTCAATACCATCAGCAATTGCCCCATTTCAATGACCGATGCCATGAAACCATTGGGAATCAAGGTCATTAACATTGACTCTAACCAATAATAGGTGTCTTGGCAATAGCCTACAAGACAATGTCAGGGGAGGGACTTCACTGGTCACCAGACTCCTGAGAGTCACGGTTTCAAATCCCCCAAAAAAACCTCGGCATACAAGCAAACAATGAAACAAAGAAATAAGATTAACACAAAACATGTATCTCTCATGCCATCAATATACCCAAAAGAAATAAAAATAACACAAAACGATTATAGCAGTGGCTTCTTGGGAGCCATTAGAGCAATGCCTTCTGGGAGCCACTCAGACTCAGCCATATCACATGGCTGTTTAGAGAGATGTGCTGTTGTGATTTGGGCTTTTTGTTTGTTGTCTAAACCTGGGACGTTTCTTGCTTGCAATAACATAAATGATAAGACAGACTACAACATTGTGGACAGCTGCCCTTTTGTCCAGCTTTCTCCGACACCATCACCCAAACAACATAGTCACATAATGTATAAGTCACGGTCAATTAGAAGCAGAGATGACTCAGACTTTGTCCAGCAGGGTGTGCTAACATGCACTCCGAACAGCCCAATTAGTAAAAGGGTTGATGGTCGTGAGTGATATTTTGTCCATATAATGGGCGCAGTCGCCTTACAAGGCGTTTTGTTTGTTTGTTTAAAGTGCGCCTTATGGCTGCGAAAATACGGTAGTTCCTGGTAATAAAGTTCCTGTGGCCCAGGTGGTTTGCATCTCCCCCACAACTCATAGTTCCTGGTAATTTATCCAAATAACAATGACGATGTATCAGTGGGACGTCTTGTGTCCCTTTGTTACTCATTACTGACACCCTATGGCTGTTATACATCATTGCGGTTACAAAATAATTCAGTGAACTCTTAAAATATTTTGGTGTATCTTAGTCGAATTTGAATGCATATTGGATAACTTTAAAATATACAGTCATTATTCAAATATGTCAACATGAAAGTCAGAGTGAAGGTGTTGTTGCTTAATGCTTATGTGTAAGAACTTTTACTCTTCAAACGTAATTTTGTTTTAAAATTTATTTCAAAACAGAAATTTTATAAAAATAAAAAGGGTAATGCCGGAACTTACTCGCAGGATAAATGTCATTTTGGGTAAAAAAAAACCCAAACGTAAATCATACAATAAATAGCGACTCTGATGCCAGGGCTCCTTGAATTCTTTTAGGTATCCAGATTATCATGAAAGCAAAAAGTACCCACGATGAAACTATCCATAAATGCAAAATGAAATACTTGTAAACATATTTCGCTTGAAGGATTACTATTTTATCAATGACATTATGTTGCGATGGCCCCCAGTGGCCCCCATCAATAAGTTAGGGTCCCACAACAGGTGTTCCATCAGACGCACACGATAGCCTGTGTGTGCTAACTTCAGCTAGCTTCCAGAAACGTCTGTGACGATGTCAGGAATGAAATCAGGCATCAAAAGGGAGGTTTACATCATAGGACGTAATTTTGTGAAATGCCCCCATGGTCCGGTCCAAATCGGGGTCGCACGCATTGTTCCGTAAGCGGCAGGCACAAGTCAAGGTAGCACGGTAGAAAATAAGACAAAGTCGCCACCTGAGGTTTGACTTGACCAAACCAAATTTGTCTTTCTGTGTCCTACAGACGTCAGTGAAAACGATCTCCTTTCTGTGAAAGTGGAGCCAGACTTGACTCACATCAAAAAGGAGGAGGAGGAGATCAACAAGTCACCAGTGAACGTTGTCCATATAAAGACTGAAGATGAAAACAAGGATGAGAGTGAGGACAACAGAGGGCCGGTGCCGACAAGCAGCAGCTCAAGTCATCACGTGACAACAGAAGGTGACGAAGCCCACTGGGGGCCATCTCAAGCACAAAATGAGGACAAATTATCAGGCGCTCGTGACGATGAGGATGATGATAATGAGCAAACTAAAGGTGAAAGGGCATGTCACACTGACTCATTAACTTCAAAGCTGTCTTTAAAACTGCACACAAGAACACACACTGGAGAAAACCTTTTTTCTTGCTCAGTTTGTGGTAAAAGCTTCTCTCAAAAATCAAGTTTAACACTCCACACAAGAACGCACAGTGGAGAAAAACCTTTTTCCTGCTCAGTTTGTGGTAGACGCTTCTCTGTAAAGTCAAATTTAACTTGTCACACAAGTACACACAGTGGAGAAAAACCTTTTTCCTGCTCAGTTTGTGGTAAAAGCTTCTCTCGAAAATCAAGTTTAACACTCCACACAAGAACACACAGTGGTAAAAAACCCTTTTCATGCTCAGTTTGTGGCAAATGCTTCTCTCGAAAGTCTCATTTAGTAAGACACACAAGGAATCATAGTGGAGAAAAACCTTTTTCTTGCTCAGTTTGTGGCAAAAGCTTCTCTCGAAAGTTTTATTTAAAAATCCACACAAGAACGCACAGTGGAGAAAAACCTTTTTCTTGCTCAGTTTGTGGAAAATGCTTCTCTCAAAAGGGAAATTTAACAGAACACGCAAGAAAACACACTGGAGAACCTCTTTCTTGCTCAGTTTGTGGTAAAAGCTTCTATGGAAAGTCTAATTTAATAAAACACAACAACACACAGTGGAGAAAAACCTTTTTCCTGCTCAGTTTGTGCCAAGAGTTTCTCTTGAAAGTCACATTTACGAAGCCACACAAGAACGCACAGTGGAGACAAGCCATTCAGTTGCAGCGTTTGTGCTAAAAAAATTCTTCACTAAACGTAGTGCTGAGAGACACGATTGTGCTGGTGAGAATTGCAGCAATCCTTGAAGCTTAAAAAAAGACTGAAAAACTGACTCTTTCTGGTAAGATGTAAATGTGATTTTGAATAAAATATGAAATATTGAATTCTGCAAAGCTTTTTCATTGACATTAAGCCAATGTGATCCGTGCCAGAAGAACCAACGTGTCTGGGTAATGATTTTTTTGTTTCCATCAAACATGTAAATACAATTAATTGCCTTTGCCTGGAACAACATTTGTTAACTTTATTCTTTTCAGTTGTGTTTTTGATCGTACCTAATGGAAAAGGTGTGAGAAGAAACTGTGCTTATGAAATCGCTGCCTTCCACAATCATCAATAAAATCACTTGCTCAACTGGCCTTTTTTCCTGAGCCTTTGTGTTAGTAGAGTCATTTAAAAGTCTAATATAGAAAACAGTGTCAGTGTGAAAAGATCGGTTTCTGATTGCCAAACTTACATTTATGAATAAAAAAAATATCATTAGCAAATAAATTATGAAAAAAACATCTGCAGCACCACACTTCTGAAAGAAACAGAAAACATTTTCCCACTTTAAAGAAAAGTATTTAAAAAGAAATAAACTGATTTATTGAAGTCCTTCCAAAATGTCCTTGAGTATGAGCCGATCCAAAACGGGTGTTGAACTGTCTCTGCGTGGGTTCCACAAAAAGAGCAACTCTTCCGGCTTCTCGCTCCTCTTCGGTACAAAACAGTTTTAAGCTTACAATGCAAACTGTTCCACAATTATTAACCAATCAGGAGTCGGACACTAGGGCTGTTTACCGTCCAATCGCGTTTTATAACAGTATGACATCCGGGAAGACTCAAGTCTGTGACGTACTGACTGCTGCTGTGAGTAGGCTACAAACAAAGCACCCAAATGTCCTGCTCCTTATCTCTGGTGACTTCAATCATGCTTCTCCTTCCTCCTCTCTGCCTTTATTCACACAATATGTAACCTGTCACACCAGAGACAATAAAATCTTGGACCTTTTCTATGCCAACACCAAGGAGGTGTACACATCACTGTCCCTCCCCCCGCTGGGCAAAGCTGATCAAAACTCGGTGGTTCTCCTTCCTGTGTACAAACCTCTGGTCTGCAGGCCGCCAGCTGTGACAGGCACAGTTCAGAGATGGTCTTTAGAAGCAGAGGAGGCCCTAAAGGACTGTTTCAACACAACTGTGTGGGAAGTATTCAGCGAAGCCCACTGGGAGGACATTAATGGTCTAACGGACACAATTACAGACTACAGTGGAACCTCGGTTCTCGAACGACTCTGAGGTCGAACAAATCGGAGTTCGAACAAAAAAAGAAATTCTTGCTTTGCAGTTCGAACAAACATCGGAGTTCGAACGCCCGTATGACGCGTGAGTGCGTACGCGAGGGTGGGACTGAGCGGCGTACGGGTGTAGATCGCTCTCTTGCTCTCTTTATGACCAACTGTTGTCGCGTGCGGACGTGCTGCGTTTTGCTCTCGCGTTTTATAGAGGTGTACGAAGTGTTTTATCCCCTAATCATGCCTCCAAAGAAAGTCAGTGCAAGCAGCAAAGGAATGGTTTCGGTGTTCGAACAATTCGCTTTTCGAACAGGGTTCAGGAACGGATTATGGTCGAGAACCGAGGTTCCACTGTATATTAATTTCTGCAAGGAGAACACCATTCCCACCAGGAGAGTAAGATGTTTCTCCAACAACACACCATGGATCACAGCAGACATTAAAGCTCTCCTGAAGGAGAAAAAGAGGGCTTTTGTGTCAGGCGACAAGGAAGAGCTGAAGAGAAACGTCAGCTGAGAAGGAGGATCAAAGAGGGGAAAAAGTCCTCCAGGATGTGGATGGAGGAAAAGCTGCAGAGTAATAATGCCAAGGATGTCTGGAGGAGCCTGAAGACCATTTCAGGCTATGGACAACCAAAAATGGCGGCGCCTGAAAAATGGCGGCGCCCAAAAAAATGGCGGCGCCCTGTTCGGCGGCGGCTACATCGGCTCGCAACAGTTTTGGACATCTTGGTCAAAATGCTCAGTCTTCGACTCAGTTTTTGATGGCGGACACAGTCAACTCAAACCGCAGATTAGCATATGATCGCAGGTTTTTGCAGGATATGCGATCATCCAGAAATCAAGTGCCCGTTGCTACGACCACTCTGGAGTGGTTACATAGCCTCGGAGTGCTACGCCGACAAGACCCAGCGGCCTACGGAGCAGCGGAGCAGAGAGGCAAGCGTAGGCGATGTGACCGGAGGAGGAAGCGGGGTTGTCGGGCTGGCCTAACAGCTAGGCTAAAGGCTAAACCCTTCAGAACGCCTCTCCCATCCATTTTTCTCTCCAACGTTCGCTCTCTGGACAATAAACTGGACCATCTACAACTGGAGCTAACATCGAACCGCGAGATGACGAACTGCTGCGCTATAATTCTGACGGAGACATGGTTAAACTCATCAATCCCGGCTGACGCTGTTAGCATTGGGGGGCTAACTGCATTCCGTGCTGACAGGAGCGGCGAACTCACCGGTAAGAACAGAGGAGGCGGACTATGCATTTATACCAATAACAACTGGTGTAAAAATGCTAGGATAATCTCGAATCACTGCTCACGGGACATTGAGCTTTTGACGGTGATCTGCAGACCCTTCTACCTCCCCAGGGAGTTTACCGCTACTATCGTTACTGCTGTGTACGTGCCCCCCAGCGCTAATACAAAGGAGGCAATGGACGTTCTCTACCGAACTGTGAGTGAACTGCAGCATGCTTACACAGGAGGCATTTTCATTGTTGCTGGAGACTTTAACCAGGCCAACATGAAAACAGTTCTCCCGCATTTCTACCAGCATGTGGACTTTGCTACAAGAGGAAGGAACACATTGGACTTAGCCTACACAAATATCAAAGGAGCATACAGAGCAGCCCCCCGCCCCCACCTTGGCTCATCAGACCACCTTTCTGTTATGCTAATTCCTGCATACAAGCCCCTGCTGACCAGAGAAAAACCTACAGTGAAGCAGGTGAGGGTGTGGACTGAGGGGGCAATGGAGGCACTACAGGACTGCTTTGAATGCACAGACTGGGACATGTTTAAATCGGCTGCCACCTACAACAACAAAATAAACATAGATGAGTATGCCATGTCTGTGTCAGCCTACATCAGTAAATGCGCAGAGGACGTCAGCAACACCAAAACCATCTGCAGCCGTGCCAATCAGAAGCCCTGGATGACTGCTGAGATACGCAAATTGCTAAAGGCACGGAACCTTGCCTTTAAATCTGGTGATGAGGAGGCACTGAGATCAGCGAGGGCCAACCTGAACCGTGCTATCAGACTAGCAAAGCGATCTCACAGTCAAAAAATCCAGGACCTTTTCCTCAGCACAACCAACACCAGGGATAAGTGGAAAGGCATTCAGGCCATCACCAGCTACAAGCCAACCACCCCCCCAGTGGGGGACACTGGCATGGACTTCCTGAATGACCTCAACAACTTCTTTGGGAGGTTTGAGGCACAAAATGGCACCCCTGCAGTGAAAGCGGTTCCACATCAGGACGAAAGAGCACTCCTCCTGGACTCAACTGACGTGAGGAAGACCCTGAAAAGGGTCAACACACGGAAGGCCCCAGGCCCTGACAACATTCCAGGGCGGGTCCTTAGGGAGTGCGCCGATCAGCTGGCTTGTGTCCTAACAGACATTTTCAACACCTCGCTAGACCAAGCCACGGTACCATCATGTTTCAAGATTGCCACCATCATCCCAGTGCCAAAGAAACCCCAGATCTCATCATTGAACGACTACCGGCCCGTTGCACTGACTCCTGCCATAATGAAGTGCTTTGAGAGGCTGGTTAAGGAGCACATCACCTCCAGTCTCCCCTCCTCACTTGACCCCTTTCAGTTTGCCTACCGGACAAACCGCTCCACCGGGGATGCCATCTCCTCTGCTCTTCACCTGAGCCTGACACACCTAGAGGAGAAGAACACCCACGTGCGGATGCTGTTCCTGGACTTCAGTTCAGCATTCAACACCATCATCCCACAACTCCTGGTAGACAAACTGAGACTTCTGGGCTTCAACACCCCCCTGCGGAACTGGCTGCTGGACTTCCTCACTGACAGACCCCAGTCAGTGCGGCTTGGTCAGAACACCTCCAATGTCATCACCCTCAGCACGGGCTCCCCCCAAGGTTGTGTCCTGAGCCCCCTGCTGTTCACCCTGATGACACACGACTGCGTCCCTAGGTCAGCCACAAACCACATCGTGAAGTTTGCGGACGACACAACAGTGGTGGGCCTCATCAGGGACGACAACGACCTGGCCTACAGAGAGGAGGTGGAGCAGTTGGTGGGCTGGTGCAGAGTCAACAGCCTGGTCCTGAATGTTGACAAAACTAAAGAGATCATTGTCGACTTCAGGAAAAACCAGTCCAACCATGCCCCACTTCTCATCAACAACAAGGCTGTGGAGGTGGTCAGCAGCACCAAGTTCCTAGGGGTGCACATCACAGACAAACTCACCTGGTCTGTGAACACTGCATCACTGGTGAAGAGGGCACAGCAGCGCCTGTACTTCCTGCGGAGGATGAGGAGAGCCCACCTGCCCCCACCCACCCTCATCACATTCTACAGAAGCACCATAGAGAGCATCCTGACTAACTGTATCTCTGTGTGGTGTGGAGGCTGCAGTGCCTCCGACTGGAGTAGTGTGAGGAGGGTGGTGAGGACAGCAGAGAAAATCATCGGGACTTCTCTCCCCTCCATTCAGGACATTGGCCAGAAGCGCTGCCTATCCCGAGCCAAAAACATCATTAGGGACCCCTCTCACCCCCATCATGGACTGTTCACTCTGCTAGCCTCTGGGAAGAGGTACTGCAGTGTGCGGTGCAGGACCACCAGGTTCTGCAACAGCTTTGTCCCCCTAGCCATTAGACTGTTAAACGGTCAATCACACACATAGCAAGCCTACCCAGCTGTTACCCCCCCACTTGCGTGTTTCTCTCTACAAACTTTCTATTTTTTTGCACTGTTGTACATAAAATCCCTTTTCTATATTCCAACTCAATACTACATATTTATATCTGTATATTTATGGAACCTGTGCGGGTCAGATGTATCGACATTTCGTTCTGTATACATGTGTACAAGAATGACAATAAAGTATATCTGAATCTGAATCTGAATACACACACGCACATAAATATAAGGAACCTTTTGTAATCAAAACGAATCTTTTCTATAAAATTCAAAACAACCTTGTATTCGAAATATACTAGTGTAGAAATTAAATAAATTATAAATAAACTATTAAACAACCAAATAATTAAAATAACAAATTATTTAAAATCAAGTTCACATTAAATAATAATTGTCTCCAAAAGGGGTCCAATGAAAGTCTGCACAGTCTCAAACATTCTACAGTTTTGTTCCGGATTAGCCCACTTTAGTCAAAAAGATCAATTTATTTTAAGTTACCTGTGGAAAGTCCATCTTCTTCCCATTTATGAAGACGAAAGGACCACGGAAAACAGCTTTTTCCCCTCTTTCTCTTGCTTTCTGAACCAAAGGCCAAAGCTTTATCCTCTGGGGACAAAGCTTCGGTGATCCTCAGCTTGTAGTCAAGAAGAAACTTGGAACCTCTCGCCTCCTTCCAAACAGCATCCCGGTGTCGTCGCAAAGCAAACAGGACTATAGTTGAGCGAGTCGAGCCGTCTGGACGTCTCTGTCCAATGCGGTGAACGATGTCAATCCCCTCCTTCAAGCAACCTCGGGTGGATGGTGCAGTTCCCTCCAGGATGGTGATAACTTTGGACCTGATATTCTCGTTGTCTTCTTCCTTTATTCCGTGAATCTTCAATGACCAGCGACGGCTGTAGCGATGGCTCTCTGCAATACTTGCTTTCAGGAGTTTATTTTCAGCCTGGAGTTTCTTAATTTCCTTCTCCATTTGTAATGCTTTTTCTTTTTGTTGTCCAACATCTAACGTTAGTTGTTGGACTGTCGCATTTAGTTTTGCAAGCTCTTGTGAAGTGGCCTCCGTTGTTTTCTCAATGGTTGAAATTTTCTGAAAGGTCTCATCGTGTTTAGCAGATAGAGCTTTAATTGCCGCTAGTATACCACCTTCATCTTCGCTTTGCTTTGCTCTTTTCGGTGCCGGTTTTTTTGGAGTACCGTTCTGGGGCATTTTAAAGCTTGAAAGTTCCATATTTCCATCAACTTCTTCCATTGTTACCGCGGCAGTTGTGTCGTCGCTGGGCATGACTGAGGACTCCGCTGTCGACAAGTTATTGCTTTTCTTCCTTTTCTTCCCTTTAACTCCCTTTCCCATCCAAAGAAAACGTGTCTCACTTCAAAATACAAGGTTGGATGCGTGAAAGCTTAAAAAAAATCAACTTGTACTTACATAACTTGGTGTTAATCACAAAACCCCTTGACTATCTGAACAACATACGTTCTCTTACGTCGCAGCCATCTTGGCTCTCTCCCTGCATTCGTTATTATTATTATTATTATTTTTTTTTTTTTTATTGCAAACTGCAGAAAATACAACAATTAGACAAATGTAAAAGTCATTATAGTAAATCGAACAATTGAACAAGAAAACGATCATGAATATAGTGGAAAAGAATAATATAACTATTAAGTAAAAATACAGATAGATTAACGGAGAAATAGAAACAAATAAAATAAATAAAGAATAAATAAAGATATTAGGGAACAACTTGCTTGGGGCAGAAAAAATAGGACTATATAAACACCTTCAAGTTTTTGCAGATCTCTATTGTTTTATGAGCCTTTTGTTTAAAAGAATATTTGATGGAATGGATGTACTGTTGAAAATCGTTGTAAAAAACAATAAAGCATGGTTTCTTTCCACAAAATTTACAGGAGTGAATATGGTATTTTACCATTATAATCAAAAGATTTATCAAATAATATACATCTCTTTCGTCCATGTTATCTTCAAAGAAACCAAACAATACATTTTTCCAAGCAATTCTTATATCACTTTCAATATTATTATGTATAAAATCACATAATTTCTGCCATAACAAATGAACCTAAGGGCAATACCAAAATAAGTGAATAACAGATTCAGGGCATTTGTTACAAAAACTACAGTCCGTGTTAATACCGATCTTAAATAGTTTGTTTATATACATTTTGGATGGGTAGAATTTATCTATCAATTTAAAAGATATTTCTTTAATTTTGTTTGTGATTAGATATTTGCTTGATTGGAGCCAGACTTTTTTCCACGGTATATCATTAACAAACATATTCCAGTGTGGAATAACATAGGGTAATGTTGTAACGTCTTTCTGGAGCATGTTCCTTATGAGCCTATTGCTATTAATGGAGCCGCTAAGTAAACACACCTTCCCCACGGTTATGGTAGTTGGGGAGAGATAATCGGTTTTGTAAAAATCCAAACGCTTCTGACCTTTGAAAAGCATGCAAACACCAGTGGGGATGGCTCCAAAGACTTTGGCAAAATCACCAGGTGTCACAGGTATACGATATTTCCTAAGAAATTCCTCATATGTAAACAGAAGTCCTTCATTATTAAACAGCTGATCGACCCAGATGATTTTGTTTTGGAACCAGTATTCCAGAAAGAGTGACTTATGCTTATAAAGAATATCCTTGTTATTCCAGATCAAATATTTATGGGGTGAAAAATTGTGTTTGTAGATAAGTGACCAAGAAAGAAATGCCTGACGGTGAAAAGCTGACAACTTAACAGGGATTTTATCAATGTTATAATTGCTGACAAGAAATAAATCAATACCACCCAGCTTTGATAACATATGGAGAGGAATAAGATTCCATATTGAGTCGGGGTTTTGATACATTTGCTTGATCCAATTGATCTTAAAAGTATTATTCAGTGTAAGAAAATCCAAAAAGTTAAGGCCACCAGTTTCATAAGAATTCATAACGACAGTCTTTTTTAGATGATGATGTCTGTTTTTCCAAATAAAGTTATATAGTATTCTGTCAATGTCTTTAAGGATCTCCTTATTGACATGTAATGCCATAGCCGCATATATAAGACGAGAGAGTCCTTCTGACTTGGCAAGCAAGATCCTACCTCTCAACGACAGATCACGAAGAAGCCATTGGTTTAATTTGTTATGGGTACTTTTAATAATTGGAGAGAAATTTGTAGCGCATCTCATTTTTTGATCTTTTGTTATCAAGATACCTAAATATCTCACTTCATTTCTTATGGGAATGTTATACAGCTCAGAATTATCACAGTTTTTAATAGCAATAAGTTCACATTTTTTAATGTTCAGGCATAAACCGGAGGCCCTTGAGAATTCCCCGATGGTTTTGATAGCAATAGGAATTTGGTTTTCATTTTTTCAAAAAAAGTGTTGAATCGTCTGCTAGTTGTGTCAGTATTAATTCTTTGCCGAGGAGAGAAATGCCTTCAACAGCACTACTTTGGATATGATAAGCCATCATTTGTGCCACGATTAAAAACAGATGTGGGGAGGCAGGACAGCCCTGCCGTATACCTCTAGAGATTTTAAATCGAGGGGACGTGCCACCTGATAGTTTAATGGAGCTATTACTGTTTTCATAGAGAGTTTTCATAGCTGAGCAAAAATAATTACCAAAGCCAAATTTAATTAATGAATGAATTATGGACTGATGTTCAACTGTATCGAAGGCTTTATAAAAGTCAAGAAATAAAATAAAGCCATTAAGGTCCAAAATATCAGAGTAATCTAGTATGTCAATAACTAGTCTTATGTTGTTTGTTATGTGTCGTTTGGGCATAAATCCTGACTGAGTCTCATCAATAAGAAAGTTCAAAATTCTTTTCAGTCTTCTGGCAAATATCAGAGCAAAGATTTTGTAATCATTATTAAGCAACGAAATCGGACGCCAATTATCAATCAGAGTATTATCTTTGTTTGGTTTGGGAATTAATGTCGTTAAACCTTGAGTCATTGTTATAGGAAGTGTTCCTCTTTTTAGACTTTCTACATAAACTTCAAAAAGGAATGGAGTCAGCTCAGATTCAAAGGATTTGTACAGTTCTGAAACTAATCCATCACTACCTGGAGATTTGTTATTCTTTAGGAGAGTAATAGCTTCTTTTACTTCTTCTGGTGTAATAGGTTTATCACATAAGACCATATCAGCTTCCGTAATTGTTTTAACAATTAAAGGATTCAAAAGGGCCTCGGTTGACGCCTGACAAAATTTAGAACTGTATAAATTTGTATAAAAACGGCAACAGTATTTCGCTATAAGATTGTGGTCTTCTGTAAGTGTTCCATCAACATTTAATTTATTTATTTTATTAATAGTGGCATGACGTTTTTCTAAATTAAAAAAGTAATGCGAGTTCTGTTCCCCTTCCTCCAGCCATCTTGTTCTGGACCTAATAAATGCTCCTTTAGCTTTTTGAACGTAAAGTTCATCTAATTTCGTTTGCAGAGTAGATAGTTCCACTTTTTCTGCCGCTGTCAAATTATCAAAGGGTTTGGAGGATAAGCAGGTGATTCTTGATATCACATTCGATTCTTCACCCCTTCTGGATTTAGCCAACTCACTACTAAATTTCCTGAAAAACTTACCAAGTTCAAATTTCAAAAGTTCCCAATTAGTGCAGAATTGTTTTTCATTTATAGCTTTAGACATGAAGTGAGAAATTAATTTTTTTACCTCCTTTTTAACAATATCATCTGTGAGTAATGAGCTATTAAGTTTCCAATATGCCGAGCGTGCATTACCAAGTTGAGATGTCGACAAGTTAATCTTAATGTATATAGCCTTATGATCTGTGAGAGGGGTAGGATGTATGCCCACCTCAATATTGTTTTTATTAACACTCTTTGATATTAGCCAAAAGTCAATTCTTGATTGGCTCGATCTTGTTTTATTACTCCATGTAAATGTTTTGTTCATGGGATATTTTACTCTCCATATATCATCAAGGTCAAATTTATCCATAAAGGAAATTAAGTTAGAGTTTGTCCGATTAGACGAGCTAGGCGGCCATTTATCCATGTTATTAACTAATATAACATTAAAATCACCCCCTATAAGTAACACAGCATTAGGAAATTTAGTTAACCAGTTAATCAATAAATCATCAATTGACCTAATAAGATTATCATTTTCCGTTTTTTTATTATAACCATATATATTACTTATTATGTATACTTGATCATTAACTTGGATAGCTTGGCAAACACAGTGACCAGCTGGATCATATTCAGTAAGCAAAACTTCCCCATTAAATCTGTTCTTTAAGGTAGCAACTCCAGCAGAATGTTCAGTGCCATGAGCAAGCCACATACTATTGCCCCATTGTGATTTCCAGAATTTTTTATCATTTGTGACTGAGTGAGTTTCCTGTAAATAGACCAGGTCTGTTTTGAATTGTTTGGCAAAAAGAAACAAGGCTTTGCGTTTTGTAGAATTTCGTAAACCCCTAGCATTTAGAGAAAGAAAAGAAAGATTCAATAACATTAAACAAACAGTTGAAAACAATTAGAGCTAAAGATAAACCTTTAAGTAAACCTGAAGATAGATTAAGTATATTGTCGAGATCAGCACTTGTAAACATGTCATAAAGACCAGGTAATAATAGCTACATATTAAATAAATATAGCATTGCTATAAACACTAAGTATGTAACCGTTTAATAATACCAAAAGAACAGTCCCTTTTTTTTTAAATGAACCCTGAGTTAGAAGAGTATTTCAAGAAAATAAGAATGGTTAGGAGCATGGTTTCAACTCAAACTTGATCCCAAGAAGATTGAGAAAAAAGAGAAACGTACTGCAATACACCTGAGAGAGTCCAGGTCTCCTCTTTTGAGGAAACAATGACCCAACCCTTCTATATGCGAACTTCTGAACCATTGATGTATCCCTTTCCACCCACAAAGTAGGCCATCTTGCCCTCTTCTCGAGCCTTTTTAATTCTGGGCCACAGTCGTTGTCTATTATCGCGGTCCTCCTTTGTCAGGTCCTCAGTGAAGCGCAGTCCCTTTGCCTGAAGAAATGCATTGTTCTTTGCCGCTTTCCAGAGTTCCTCTTTGATCCGACGAGAGATGAACCTGATGATGATATTGCGAGGCTTTGCATTGTCTTGAAATTTTCTTCCTGCTCGATGAGTCACATCAACAACATCGGGAAACTTCTCTTTTTCAGATGGTAGTACGTGTTGGCACACAGCGATAACCTCTGCGCGTACATCTTCCTTCTCTGCTTCTGGTAGTCCGTGTAGCCTCAAGTTCCAACGTCGCCCGTAGCTATCCAAGTCAACAACACGCGTCATGTATGTCAAGACAGCCTCTTCATTTTTGTCAAGACGTTTTTCAACGAGGGTTATTTTTCCATTCATCTCTTTTATTTCTGAGCGAACAGTGTCCACCATTTTTTCAATAGCATCACATCTTGAGTTCATTTCTGAGCGAACAGTATCCACCATTTTTTCAATAGCATCACATCTTGAGTTAATCAAGTTGGCCAAAGTGCGGACAGCATCGTCGGAAGAAAGAGCACTTTCTTGAGCGAGGGTGTAGGACAAAATAGGTCTCTTGGCAAGCGGAGGCTTACTTGGAGTAACAGGCAGCAGCGGAAAGTCATCATTCGTCAAATGTACAGCGTCGTCCATCACGTTGCTAAAGATGTGGTCGCTAGCATTAGCAGAGGCTTGTTCTCCACATTCCCCGCTTTTTTCACTTCTTCTCCCCGACTTTGGCATTTTCAGCGGTTCAATAATTCAAATCGGGTTCAATTGACGTCGGACTGGCTCTATTGTATACCTTAGTTTTACCCGGGAATGTCTTATAAATCCGTTTTATGCTGAGAGCTCGACATTCACTGTCTCTTCAAGCCGCCATCTTAGGAGCCCAAAAAACCCCTGCATTCGTTATTGATGGATGAGCGCAACTGGCGCTGACGTCATCAATTGCCCTAGTGGTGGTGTTGCCATACTGCATTACTCAAAAGAAAACTGCTCCAACACTATCCAACCAACAACATGGTGTCAGATGTCGTGTTCTTCAACGGAACAAAGTAGACGGGCGAACAACTGCAGGCTTGTCGGTGGCTTTATTTGTCTCTGCTTACACATCAACCTAAAGTAACAGTGCCTCCCCAATATATACCATCCCCGTAATCAGGATCAGCTGCAGGCCGTAATCAAGGATCAGCTGCAGCCCAGATGAACCTGTCTCATGCACAGCACCGTCAGTCCCAAACAATACAATAGACCACATCAGATGTGAAAACAAAACCAGCAACAAAAGTAAAATTCAATACATCTCTCAAGTTCATATTTGGGAACTAAAATGTTTCTTCATGTGCATACGGTTCAAATCGTACGTTTTTCCAATGTTGAGAAGAAGATAACAATGATTTGCATCGCAAATGGTGACATCTGTCGGTGAGTTGGTGACAGTGCTCCACAAAGCCAGCAGCCAATCATATCACAGCGGGGTGTGTCCTGCTCTTCCGCTTTAGTGTCGAACAGACTGCGGTTTTCTCGAAGGAAATCCTTTCAGTGCGACTTTGAAAAACGATGCCATCTTTCTTTCATCTCGTCGAACAAAGAGAAGCACACAAGTTATCGCCAAGCACAGATCAAGTGCGGATTTGTTGAGATTGGCGTTTGAAAATGAGTGCAGGAATGACACCCAAGTACAAAGGGGAACTTTCTGGAATAAAAGAAGAGAACGAGCAACATCTTCAACTGCTGGAGGAAATTTGCAACCACCCCCGTGTTGTGCTACACAAAGCAGGTTTGTACACGTTTTAGAATAACCAATAGTGGGGGGTAAACTCCGTGTTTTTTTTCCCGGTTTAAAATTTGAACTGATTATTTAAAATTTTACATATTCCGGTTTTTATATGTTGCTAAAGAAATTAAGTTTGTCATGTCATCAAGTTTCAAAACTATGCTGACAGATGAAGTGTATTTTTATATCCACTGTTGGAGTTGAGCCACTGAGAAAATGAGAAACATTTAGTAAATGAATCTTCAAAGCCAAACTTACTCCAATGCGTGTTCGTTTTTTGTACTCAAGAAGAAAAGGGCCAAATCAAGACTCAACAACAACTGATTAGAGTTCCGATATTTTAGTTTCTTTGATTTCTGGAGTTCAGGAAATAGTACAAATACAGATATCTGGGCGGCTTTTTCTTAATCTGACGAGAAACTGTACTCGGACGAGTACAATCGAAAAATGGCGCGCTGATCTCAGCCCAGCCTCACATTTTATAGGAGGTTTTCTATGTCAAGGGTCATGTAGGTTGAATCGGTCGTCCTTGCTCCTTCCCACGTTCCACGTCCAAGGCTGACCTTCTCAGGCAGGTGGCAGTCTCTCGGTCTCTCCTGCTCACATTCCCCTGTAATCTCGTCAGTGTACAGATTGTGTGGTGTATGTTTTCCCAGATCAAATTATGTGTTTTTGGTGTTCCTGATCGCGTCCCTGTGACGTCCTCCCCTGCCCAACTTGATATGTTTGTATCTTCTATGGCCTATGTGGAGAATGTGTTTTATCGTATTTGTCCATGAAGTGCTATCTGGTTTGTCATCAGTTTGACCTGAGCAGACTGAATCTCTTTCTTCTGAATGAAAGTGTGGGTCATGAAAATACTATGTGTGCAAATTTGAGGTCTTACATTTAAACAAAGAAATAGAAATTTAGCATATGAGAATAATATAATGAATCAGTAAACACCATGACTACAATCCCATTCAATCTCATCTATGCACTGCACTTCTACATACATTTGAAAAATGCTTTTTGTTTAATCAATGTTGGCAGAGTGGTACTACGCAGCAGTAGTATCGCGTCCAACTATTTTCAGGATCAGCAAACCAGAATTTCTGTATTGACAGAGGAATAACTGCACACAACCTGTCTCGTCTGACAGTGTGGAAGAAGTGATTTTATTCTGAGGCTACAAAGGATAAAAGGGATGAAAGGGGCGGCACATCATAAGCATGCATGTGACAAAGTAATAAACATACGTAACAAAGTAAGGACTTTGAGAGCACATCTTTAACAATCAATGTTGAACATATTCAGTAAATATGAACCTGCTAAATTAAATAATTGACCTTCGGTCCCGTAAGTGTTTAAAATAATGCCAGCAATCGAAATACAGTGAACCCCCAGTTATCGCGGTTTATGGGGACCGAGACCACCCGCGAAAACTGAAAATCCGTGTAGTAGCGTTGCACCTTCAATAAAAAAAAAGTGTGTGTGTGTGTGTGTATATATATATATATATATATATATATATATATATATATATATATATATATATATATATATATATATATATATATATATATATATATATATATATGTGTATACATATATATATATATATATATATATATATATATGCTTAATGCTTATGCGTAAGAACCTTTACTCTTCAAACGTAATTTTGTTTTAAAATTTATTTCAAAACAGAAATTTTATAAAAATAAAAAGGGTAATGTCTGAACTTACTCGCAGGATAAATATCATTTTGGGTAAAAAAAAACAAACGTAAATCATACAATAAATAGCGACTCTGATTCCAGGGCCCCTTTAATTCTTTTAGGGATCCAGATTATAATGGAAGCAAAAAGTACCCACGATGAAACTATCTATAAATGCAAAATGAAATACTTGAAAACATATTTTACTTGAAGGATTCCTATTTTATCCATGACATTATGCTGCGATGGCCCCCATCAATAAGTTAGGGTCCAGCAAAAGGTGTTCCATCAGACGCACACGATAGCCTGTGTGTGCTAACTTCAGCTCGCTTCCAGAAACGTCTGTGACTATGTCAGGAATGAAATCGGGCATCGGCCGCAACGTGCTTCCTTTTTAAATGCTCGTTTATCACAGTTATGCTGCTAAAGGGAGGTTTACATCGTAGGACGTAATTTTGTGAAATGCCCCCATGGTCCGGTCCAAGATGGGGTCGCACGCATTGCTCCGTGTGCGGCGGGCACAAGTCAAGGTAGCATGGTAGAAACAATATAAGACAAAGTCGCCGCCTGAGCTTTGACTTGACCAAACCAAATTTGTCTTTTTGTGTCCTGCAGACGTCAGACAAAATGATCTCTGTTCTGTGAAAGAGGAGCCAGACTTGACTCACATCAAAAAGGAGGAAGAGGAGGAGGAGATCAACAAGTCACCAGTGAACGTTGTCCCTTTTAAGACTGAAGATGAAAACAAGGATGAGAGTCAGGACAACAGAGGGGCGGAGCCTGCAAGCAGCAGCTCAAGTCATCACATGACAACAGAAGGTGATGAAGACCACTGGGGGCCATCACAAGCACATAATGAGGACACATTATCAGACGCTCATGACGATGATGATGATACTAATGATGATGATGATGATGATGATGATGATGGGCTAGCCAAAGGTGAAAGGGCATGTCACACTGACTCATTCACTTCAAAGCTGTCTTTAAAAGGGCACAGAAAAACACACAGTGGTGAAAAACCTTTTTCCTGCTCGGTTTGTGGCAAAAGCTTCTCTCGGAAGTCTCATTTAGTAAGGCACACAGGAACGCACAATGGAGAAAAACCTTTTTCCTGCTCAGTTTGTGGCAAGAGTTTCTCTCAAAAGTTTCAATTAAAAATCCACACAAGAAGACACAGTGTTGAAAAATCTTTTTCCTGCTCAGTTTGTGGAAAATGCTTCTCTCAAAATTCAAGTTTAACAAGTCACACAAGAACACACACTGGAGAAAAACCTTTTTCATGCTCAGTTTGTGGAAAAAGCTTCTCTCAAAAGTCGCATTTAACAAGCCACGCAAGAAAGCACAGTGGAGAAAAACCTTTTTCCTGCTCAGTTTGTGGCAAAAGCTTTAATGTAAAGTCATTTTTAACAAATCACACAAGAACACACACTGGAGAAAAACCTTTTTCATGCTCAGTTTGTGGAAAAAGCTTCTCTCAAAAGACACATTTAACAAGCCACGCAAGAACACACAGTGGAGAAAAACCTTTTTCCTGCTCAGTTTGTGGCAAGAGTTTCTCTCGAAGGTCTCATTTAATAATTCACTCAAGAACACACACTGGAGGAAACCATTTTTCTTGCTCAGTTTGTGGCAAAAGCTTTTCTTTTAAGTGGAATTTAAAAACACATACTCGATTACACACTGGAGAAAACCCTTTTTCATGCTCAGTTTGTGGAAAATGCTTCTCTCGAAAGGCAAGTTTAACAGAACACACAAGAAATCACAGTGGAGAACACCCTTTTTCCTGCTCAGTTTGTGGCAAGAGTTGCTCTCGAAAGTCTGATTTAATAAATCACACAAGATCACACACTGGAGAAAAACCATTTTCCTGTTTGGTTTGTGGTAAAAGCTTTTCTCTAAAATCATATTTAACAAGTCACACAAGAACACACAGTGGTGAAAAACCTTTTTCCTGCTCAGTTTGTGGGAAATGCTTCTCTGAAAAGTCACATTTACGATACCACACAAGAACGCACAGTGGAGACAAGCCATTCAGTTGCAGCGTTTGTGCTCAAAAATTCTTTTCTAAAACGGGTGCTGAGAGACACAATTGTGCTGGCGAGAATTGCAGCAATCCTTGGAGCTTAAAAAATGGACAAAAAAAAAACTGAAGGAACTGACTCTTTGTGGTAAGATGTAAATGTGATTTTGAAAAATGTAATTTTGCAAAGCTCTTTTATTGACATTAAGCCAATGTGTTCCGTGCCAGAATAACCATTGTGTCTGAGTGATGATTTATTTTTGTGTTTACATAAAACATGTAAATAAAATTAATTGCCTTTGCCTGGAATAACATTTTTTAACATTATGCTTTTCAGTTGTCTTTTTAATCGTACCTAATGGAAAAGGTGTGAGAAGAAGCGGTGCTTATGAAATCGGTGCCTTCCACAATTATCAATAAAATCACTTGTTCCACTTGCTCAACTGGCCTTCATTACGCTGTGTGAAAAGGTGAAAAACTGAACTAGAAGTTGAACGATAAAAAAAACCAGACCGAGAAACGCAAATCGTCTCAGTTTCTCTCAAAGGTTTTGGAATGTCAGGAGTTGGCAACTTGATGGCGACTGGAGTCAGCGCTGGTTTTCTCGCTGTGTTTGGCTGGCTCGTATATGTATGGTCCATTGAACAAAATTCAAACTCTTCAAATATCCCCTCAGATATATTTAATATTTCGCTTTCTGAATACATTTCTGACGAGCTAAAACCACTTTCTAGGTTGAGCTCTATCAAGCGTTTGGGGCTTGTTGCTAAGCAGAATCTTACTTCGGAAAAAACGTATCATTTTGTCAAATATACTAAATATTTTTTTTCATGCTATATTATATTTTTTATACATTGGATTAGATATATAATGAAATAGGGAAATATTAAAATTGGAAACCACATACAGACTTAATTCAATTAATAACAAATATAGAAACATTTTAGAAATATTGAACTCATTGAGAAGAGTCCTGATCTTGAAATAAATTTTGAATTGTAAAAAATACTAAAAAAATTAATTCAATAACCCGACCCTGGATGAGCGGCAGAAAATGGCTGGATGGATGGAATAATTTAAATTGCATCCAAATTCAAATGAACAAATATGTTAAGAAATATTCAAGTGTGAAATAAAAAGGTTTAAATTGTTGATAATTTTACATATTAAAATAATTTAATAAATATTGTATTATTACATATACAAGCTTAAATATAAATTGAAATAAATGAAAAAAAAAAGTCTTGTATTTTTAAATGGCCTAATATAGATATGGGAAGTAATTCTCTTTATGAAACTATGAAGGGACTGGAGCTCACAGAAGTGACCAGTCTTGGTTCTGAAGTTCCGATGTAACCAGATACTGCCCTGAGAGAAAATAGGCCTGAGCATTGTTTATGGTGGGGGCAATTCTCTCGCCTGGTCAGTGACCTTCCAGGGTATGAGAGTAATTTAAGGTGGTCACGAGTAGACTGGTCGTATCAACGGGGAGACGCATCTGCTCTCCCTCTGGGGGACTTTTGGAGGGAAATCCCGAAGATTAGCGAGATGGAAATGCATATGCAACAAAGGAAAATTAGATATTCATGTCCTATTTGGGCATTCCGTATAAGAAGGGAATGTCTGAGAGGGGGCTCACACGTTTTTGGGGAGACTTCTTTTGACATCAGCATGTGACGAGAATAAAATCTTTCTTCTTTATTTTGTTCTTTTCCATCACCAATCCAGCCTTGCTCGGCTGCCTCTCCGGAAGGCAGCAAGGACCCACACTTCAAAGACAAAATATACTACATATTGAAAGAAAAATAATACTCAAATATTGAAATAAGTATAGAATTGAATGAATAAACAACAAAGAAATAAATACCTCCTGGAAAATATCATTATTTATCAACATTTGTCAACATTTTTCTTTCTTGCACATTCTTAAACAGTCGTAATTTTTTATTTTTTTTACTTTTACTTTTTAAGTTACTTCAGTGCATTTCACACCTGTGCCTTCAAAGAAATCCTACTTCGTCCTACTTGAATGAATCCCCATTAAAATACCATCATTTATGACACCACAGCTGGACAAATAATATCCAGAAACACACTTACGCACCACTGAATAAGTGTTGGACGATATAGCTTCTCTTGAAAGGTCCGACTTGAAAATGTCCTTGCAAGTGGATCTGAAATTAAATCCATGCTTTTCCCTCCTTTGGCCATTGTGGTTTAAAAAAAGCAAGAATATATTTCAGATTTTCGAACGGCCGCCAATTACGACTTTCGGTGTGTTGATTCAGCATCGCGCCGCCCCCTCCCGAGTGAGTATCCAATCACAAAACGCGTTCATCACCCTCAGCGTAAGGTCAGCGAGAAGGCTCACTGTAACCAACTCGTGATCTGATTGGCTATCGCAACCGTCTAACAAATATGAAAGCTCATTGACTTTGACAGAAGAGATGCCCGCACAATTGCATCTTAAGGCCTCGGAACGCATAATGCACGCTCCTCGGATTGTGAAACCTGCCCGGCAACACGAGCGAGCGGAATTCTGATTGGATTCAAAACTCTCACCTCAAAATACAACGCTCAGCTATAATATGACACCAATGCGCCGATTATGATTTTTATTTTTCATTATTGATTATGTTTGGCCAGCAGAGAAGGCCTTGAAGGCCCAACACTGAGTTACTTAATAGCCTAAATTAAACTTTACTTTCATCAATAGAGTTAAAGTTATGCTTTATTGTAGGTGTTATGTAATTAATAGTGAGGGATTGTATTACGATTGCTGGCATTATTTTAAACACTTACGGGACAGAAGGTCAATTATTTAATTTAGCAGGTTCATATTTACTGAATATGTTAAACATTGATTAAACAAAAAGCATTTATCAAATGAATGTAGAAGTGCAGTGCATAGATGAGATTGAATGGGATTGTAGTCATGGTGTTTACTGATTCATTATATTATTCTCATATGCTAAATTTCTATTTCTTTGTTTAAATGTAAGACCTCAAATTTGCACACATAGTATTTTCATGACCCACACTTTCATTCAGAAGAAAGAGATTCAGTCTGCTCAGGTCAAACTGATGACAAACCAGATAGCACTTCATGGACAAATACGATAAAACACATTCTCCACATAGGCCATAGAAGATACAAACATATCAAGTTGGGCCGGGGAGGACGTCACAGGGATGCGATCAAGAACACCCCAAAAACATAATCTGATCTGGGAAAACATACACCACACAATCTGTACACTGACGAGATTACAGGAGAAGGAGAGACGGAGAGACTGCCGCCTGCCTGAGAAGGTCAGCCTTGGACGTGGAACGTGGGAAGGAGCAAGGACGACCGATTTAACCTACATGACCCTTGACAAAGAAAACCTCCTTCCGGTTGCTGGAATATAGAATAGATTTTAAGGTTTTCCAATATTGTTGGCAGTTTCTTGCTTTCGGGGTGTTCCAATGTGGTTCACTTGCTCTGTTCTGTGTTTGTGCTGTTGTCTGTGTGTTAATTGTGACGTTGTTGTGTAATTGTCTAACTGGCTATACGTTGTGTGTGTCCCGTGGCAATTTGTGGCCCTTGCTGTGCTGCGTTCAACTGGGTTGTTGTGTCTCATGTTTATAATTCCCGCGTCTATGTCCTATGATGCTCAATTGGTTTAATGTTAGGGGGTGTAAGAGAAAGTAGAGTGTTAATGTCTGGTGAGTGATGATAAAAAGGAGAGAGTGGGGTTTGCGTCCCACACTCACAACAAAACATGCTTAAAGTAATGTGTGGTGCATACAATATATCGTGTGAAAGTTCAAGCGATCGTGTGAGTGAATGCAACCCTGAAGCAGAACAGGGGGAAACCTAACGGTGATAAGATAAAACTGCCTGATTGGTTGGAGTGGATAAATAATGAAGTTGTGGATATTTTGGTAGTACAGAGAGGAGAATCCAAAACATGGAAAAATCTGTGATAGGATGGACCTTGCTCCGATGAGAGTTCCACACTGCTTGAGTCGTAGTTGATTAAAAATGGGGAAATGGTGGGAGTGTAAAATTATGATTGGTATAAAAATTTCAGGGGATGATTAGCAATTAAGGAGAGGATTGGCGATGAAATTACTTGAGATAAAAAGTATATGAAACCGAAACACAAAGGCTTCATTGAGCATGTGTCTTGCGGATGTACAAAATGTGACCATTGGGAACTCTGAGTTGATTAGGAAATTGAAAGAAAAAAGTCAAAGCAAGCAGGGTGAAGAGTGTGGGGAGAGATTGGTGGGGAAAGTGGTGGGAGCAGTTGGATGAGCAGGGGGAGTTGCAGATATGAGGTTGGAAAGATGGGGGTCGAGTGGCCGATGGACGGAAGATGTTTGTGAGGGTTGGAGATGGGGAGGCGTGGCTGGGGTGCGGACAATATATATAAGATATATAATCATACGCAATACCGACAAAGTGCCACGAAAGACGCTGGTGGAAAAACTGACACCAGGGGAATAACGACGGGAACGAAAAAGGCTTGCAAAAGGCAAGGAACAAAATGAACAAAAATCGCTTACCGCAGAAGGGCAAGGAAAACCAATTGAGCTCAACCGAGAAGATCAATAAATGAAAACGGAAACACAAACAATGAACGGGAACAAGGTACACGGAATGCAATAACAAGGTGTCTAGAATTCACAACTTGGGACATGAGCAAGATGAATATTCCGACGCTGAGTAGTCAGCGTGGAGTGTTTAAATAGTGCAGTAATCAATGACTTGACGAGTGACAGGTGCGTGGCTGGTGGGCGCGTCTTTCCAGCCATGACGCCATGAACAGGAACAAGTGCTGGAAGGAAACGCCCCCACTCCAGCTGGGCAAACACAAAACAAAAACATGACAGGACAAAACGGACCATGACACAAAAGGATTAGGTTTTAATTGAAACATTTTATGATCATGTTTAAAGAAAATCTTTAGAACAGGAGATGTCTAGTGTTGGAATTTATCTTTATATCAATGTTAGAATTTAACTTTAACCCAATGTAAACTCAAATAAGTAATCTGACTCCAATTTGCGACCTTACCCAACTCTCACACATCCAACAATATGCGCGCTCGTTCTGCAATAGAAAGGTATCAGGAAGCCGGCATTTTCACACACGAGTGGATTTATTCCTAACACACAAATCTACAACTTGAGTTTGGGTCCCTCTCAATACAGCTCTACACCTCTCATACCACCAGCGAATGTGTTCTACCCCCGAGTTGCCCAGTCCTGATTCATACTATACAACATGCAAAATGGCACAGACAAAGGCATCCTGGCATGATTCTATTGGCTATGTGTATTGCAGTTAACTTTAGCTCGCTCTCATTGGTCTTTCTCCTCCCACCGAATCCCGTGGCTCCTCCTGCGTGCGATTCCCCCGATGGCCGCTCCTTCCTGGAGTCATCTCGTCTCGCTCAGCACCTTCTGTTTCTAAAACATTCCATTCTTGCACAACCCCCGCAACCAGTTTCTCGCCACCAGTCACACTCTCAGCATTTTACAATATCACATTTTCATACATTGGATGCACCAACATCTAATGAACTATGTTAAGCTCAAACTCTTATATTCCTTTAATAGTCAAAAGTATGAAATCCTTTAAGTGTAACTGAAGTTTAGACCATGCTAATGACCAGACATTCAGGAGAGGAATGCAGGAAGATTAGATCACAGCTGCACCACAGGAGGTGTGAACGAGACCCCTCTGAAACAATGGACTTCCATGCCAGGATCACAAAAGTGGCTCCGAGCCGTCTAACCTTTGTTCAGTTTTAAATTGACTGCCATTTACATTATCCTTTAATCCCTCTCATGACCTCAGACATCTGAGGTCATCACTAGAACACCTTGTTTCATTGCTGCACACGAGCTCGACATCACTTGCCATAAAACTAAAACACATCAAACAATTAGTAAAAGAATAAGAATCAGTAGAAAATTTCCTTCCCTCCTTATGGCCTCAGGTCCCCGAGGCCATCTTTCCATACTCACATCCTGGACTCCCGGAGGGCCACGCTACCTCCGCCTCCTGGGGGTCCTTTTGAGGGATCATCATGTACTGACCCCCAGGAGGGAGTGGCCCCAACGTGCGTTCTATTGTCTTAACAGTTAATGATCTGATACATGGAATACAGCAACATCCGCATAACACCATAATAGCGGCAAACACAGCGATAGAAATCAGTACTGATGCAATCAGGCTTTTATATTTACCAAAGATGTTGAACCAGTCAGAATACCAACTGGTGTCCACACCTGAGTGCTCCTTCATTTTGTTACTTAGCGTGCGCAGACCCTCCAATGCCTTGGTAAGGCGACCGTCAGGAGATGTATTGTTGGGAATCAGAGTACAACACTGATCCCCAAAATACCACACACCCCTCCTCTTTCGGCTGACAACATATCTAAGCTTATTCTGTTCTGGAATGCCATAAGAGACGTGGCAGCCAATTGCTCATGCACTGCCTGGAGTGCTGAGGTGGTAAAATTCGCCAATCGTTGGACATTATAGTGGACATAATTAATCCGGTCCACATTTTTGTTTACTGTAACGAACAGGAAAAGGCTCTCCCATCCTGCCGCAATTTGATCCACCAATTTATACTCGTCAGGGATCCCTCTTGGAACTCCAATTGCATCTATATACGTGGGATCTCCTGCATTCAACCATTCTTGCATGTCCCTTCTCTTCCTGTTAAGGAAGGGGATTCTTCCCCATTGTCCAACACCTTCCCACTCCATTTTGGCCAGATCTAAGGCTGTCACACTAACTGGCATGATCAGCGTTACCAGGGCGCACTTACCTGAGGCATTGGTGGGAAGCCTATCGTACAGCACTTTCTCTCCACACCACAGCCAAACATCATCACGAGCGAGAGGGATTCCTACTGGCAAAGACACATTTTCATTACACCATGACTCCTGGAGATTTCCAATCCCAGGACCAGTCCCATTTAACTTTTAGGCAGGTGAACTTTTGTTTTGCAACTTGGGTGTCAAAAATAGGCTCTTTCTTTTTTATTCCCACATCATTCCATGGGTGTGTCCAATTAAAATTGTACCCAAGTGTTCACCTGTGTCGGTTGTTTACATTTCAGATTTAGCAGTAGTTGTTGTGTCTGTGTCAGCGTCTTACCATCATCTCGCTCTGCTCCATACCATACCATTCCATTACATGCTCCTTTCGCTCCATCACTTCTGTCATCCCGCATCCTATGTTCAAACGCAAACATCGTCCACACAAAGCACACGCCAGCAGGTAAAATAGTCAATAAGTTAAACATTTGCATCGTCATCGTCTTTGTTCAGACTCGAAAGTGTCTGACTTTGATCCAATTCATGCCATCTACACATTCCCTCTCTTGACCTGCCCGTCCGGGCGGTCAACCTCTAAGCTCAACCATGGCGGGCACAAATACTGGGGCCGGGCGCAACTGTGAGCTATGGTACCACTTTTGTCCTGTAGTTCCCAATTGGATGGCGCGTCAGGTACTAGCCAGAACTCTAAACTGTCCTTATCAGCGAGAATGAGTCCACCTCCGGGAAAGCACCCGGAGGTTGATGTACGGAGTGATGTCCGACTCCAGTGATGCTGAGTTCACTGAGTTCAAATATCTAACTGTGTTCCGAGATTACAAATTAAGCCTCGAGCTCACGCTCCAATTTTGACTGTTAATTGACAAATTTTAAAGCAACACAAATGAAATAGTAACCATTTATGCTTAAAATAAAAAATCCCAAAACTATAATAACGCAGATACCGAATTAAACCTCTATTTTTTCTTTTTTTTTTTTTTTTTATGGGAAGAAAAGGTGCTCTACAAGACATAGACAGCTCCAAGACCGCTGCAGTCTTCACCTCCTATTGTCTCATGATTGGCTCAATCCACCTACAGGCTGTGCCCACACTGATTCTGTCAACTGGGGGAGGGGGTAGAGACAGTAAAAACAATCGCGGAGCTGTGGAGCCGAGCCCCAAATCAGTCGGGCCCTGGGTCCACAACACCTCTAGCAGAGACACACACAGAACTACCATTTCCGAGCGACCCTTCCCTGGAAATTTTGAAATTTAGTAATGTTCCCAAAACCAAAGAATTTGTAGTCGGTGCTGATATATGATCTCCCGATTGTGCAACAACTATGGGGTCTAGATCTCTAGTATGATGACGCTCATCAATATTCAATGCGATTTGTGGCTCGGCGAAAGTAAACAATTCATACCATTTCCGCTGCACAGGGACAAGGCACGCGTGCGAGGCAACGCCAGTAGACATAACAAATATATAATTCTAACGCAAGATGCACTCATGACTAAATTTGGATGAGTGCATTTTTGATA
The DNA here is from genome assembly GCF_059441095.1 of Idiotropiscis lumnitzeri. Taxonomy (NCBI): domain Eukaryota; kingdom Metazoa; phylum Chordata; class Actinopteri; order Syngnathiformes; family Syngnathidae; genus Idiotropiscis; species Idiotropiscis lumnitzeri. The sequence continues at coordinate 12,613,518 of NC_142392.1, forward strand.
AACCAAATCATGTTTGTGATCACATGTACAATGTGATATGTCAATTGGCGAATTGAAAGGGTGGCGGTTGCTAAACCACTCAGACCAGAGCAAGAACGGGGCATACCCACCGCGGGAGGATGGGAACCAGGTTTCAGAGCTGCCCTCAAATGTTCCAGTTCAGTATAGCCACTGGGAAGGAAGAGAGCACGACATATGCTCCCTCCGACGGATGTGCAGAGTCAAGTTCAGTCCCATCCGGGAATGCCACTCGAATTCCAGTGTTCGTTCAGTCAATGGCAGTGACTCAGGCACTCTTGAGAGTCCACATGGCTCAGTGGGGGTTGCGGAAGGAGCTCATAGCTCGCCCCAATATCCAGCACCATCGAAAACTTGTCCATCCACCGTCCCCGGACTGCTAGGACCTGCTAGTCCTCGAATGCTGAAGCTCCGCTGCCCCCTGTCATGGAATGGGGTACGAGCGGGTTTGTGTCAAGTGCGTTGGGAGTGGGTAACGGTGGCGCCCCCTGCGCTGGTGGAGCTCTTTGTGACAGATATGGCACCGGAGGATGGCACATTCCAGAAAGTGGCTCGGCATGGACAGCTCATCACCCAGTGACCCCACACCCCGCAGCAAGAGCACACCCCACTCACAACCCCCGTCTGTAATCACCCATACCTCTTTTACTGCAATCCCAACCTCGTTGACTGGCCTGCTATGGACAGCAGCCAGTCTGCTGTGGCGCTGCGTCACCCGAACCTTGCCCAGAAGCAGCAGAAGTGGAAGGAGCAGCTGCCTCCTTTTTTCTTATCTCCCTTGGCCTTCTAAACCTGCAAGTACAACAATTTTGGTCGCGCTCCTTAATCCAATCCCATATATTCCTTTTCTGATGTCGTGCAAAGTTAGGTACAAAATGTGTTCTACTAGGCCGATTAGCATTATTTCATTCATGGACTATTTCGCCTGATGTCTGCCACTGGAAGGTGCACGCCCTTGTGGACGGCCAACTGGAACAGCTGTGTAATAATGTCGACATTATTGGATGGGTCACTGCCGGAAGTCTCACTCCATTCATGTCTCGCCCTGGCCACATAGACCAGGCCTGTCTCCCTTTTCCCCACCTGAAAGACACAGCAACATCGACCCCAACGGGCCAGAAATATCTGATGCACGGCACAGCCAATCTCACCTGAGGTGTCCCCATTTAGCTGGTGACCATCATGCTGGTCAGCAGATCTGGCCTCGGCCTCAAGTGAGGACAGTTCCTCTTAAATAAATTTTGTCCCGCCTGTAACTCTGTATAAACCTCTTAGTCTGGTGTCTCCTTTGTAGGAGATTTCAACCAACGTGACCTCTTTACAACGTGTGACCTCTTTACAACATGTCGAATAAACCAATGTTGACCTTTCTGCTATCTTTACAGCTGTGAGAGCTGTTACTAACGCCTCCTTCCCCCTTGGGTAATTACAAATGTCTTATCTTCAAACTTCCTACAAGCACCCAGTATCCTGGTTTCACCCATTTTGTGCCCCTGCTGGGAGACAGAAAGATCCTTGTCACTCTAAATATGCGCCTGTCTTTTGTTTTCCTAACACTTTTCACATATGGTCAACTAAAGTTGCTTCAACCTCTATTTCCCATATGTTCTTAAATTTGAGGTATTCTATAAGTTCTTCCAAACAGTGTTTTACAATGTCTCAGTCCTAAATACAATGAACTACGTTACAATGAAAATATCAGAATAACATTCATACATCCAACATGAGACACGTGCTTGAGACCACTTCAGGGTCATTTTTGTCTGAAATATCTCCTCTACAACAACTTACCCTTGCGTTAAGTGAGTAATTTTCCATAAAAACAGTGCCACTAATTCGACATTAACTTCAAGTATCACTGCTGTGGTGCTGTATTATATGGAAAAGTCTAAACAATCCAAGAAAATTTTGCCCTATCCTGGACTGGGTGTGTGTTATCTAGTCGCGCATCCAATGTGAATATGTCTTATATCTCCCTCCTTGTTGAGGAGAACCTCTGGGATGGTAGTGGTGAGGCGCTATTTGAAGCAGTCTCTGGCCTTCTGGTCACACTGGTCACATGTCACCTCAAACCTGTGGACAGAACTGGACGAGTGGCACTTGCCAGTGAGAATGAGAAGGGGTAAATTATCTTCCTTCCAAAACTTTCAGTTTTGCATAAATTTTGTGTAATAACGTCAATCAATCATTCACTTGATGCCTGAATTTAATTACTCCAATCTATCTCCAAAAACAATTTCAAAATCAATACTCGGGAGTGCAATAGGGATTCAGGTTGATCAGGCCTGTCCACCCATCGCATCCTAAGTACTGTAAGGGCTTGCCGGTGACCTCAAACAATTTTCTGTCCTGAGGCCCGTCCCTACAACATTCACTCAAACCACATATGCATACAAACACTTTTCTTTCACACTGTCATTCACCAAACGATACTTTCCAATTCCACACAGAGACCCCTCCCTTGGCGCGTCCGCCTTGATTTCACTGAGATTTGTGCTGGCAGATCCATAATTTTGCCTTAATTTAGCCAGCGTATGCCAAAATTCACAACTGTGGGTCTCTGGATTTTCCCATTCACTCCCCGTGAAGTTGTTTCTCCTCTCCTGGACGCAGCTGACGAAACTGCACCTGTGACATCAAACAGCTCATAGATGCGAATGTTAGCAGTCTGGTATTTATGGAATGATGTCATATCCTCTAAAATTGTCATGTCAGCGTTCGCGTCGTACAGTCAAACAAAAACATCTGTCTTCCACCTTTGTCACATTTAATACACATCAGTTAATAAATCATCTACAAAACTATTTAGTCCAACTTTAAATTTGGTAAACCAATCTCCAATGGCTAGATATTCCCCTTTCCAAAGATTTTCTTTCAACATGTTCATAGAATACTTCACTTAAAACTTATCCCAAAACCATAATCCCTTTGCTTAAAATTTAAATTTTAATAAGATTGTCGCCGCCCTGCTGTTCCTCAGGCATCCCCTGCATGTTTCAGTGTTTAACTTGTGTTCTAATTCCCTGCTAATTTGTATTTATTGTTAGGTTGAATACATATATTTTATCCCGTACCATACTACACTAGCACTGTAAAAAAAAACTGCTCCACAGTGCGACCCATGCTCGACCACATTAGAACACCTCAAGTAGAGGCAGATGCCTGAAGATTAGATCGTCAGCAACATCGAGGGGGGTGCCGAGACACACCTCTGAAACAAAAAGACTGTGACCTTCTTTCGAGAGCACCAAAAGGCATATCTTCCTTTTCAATCAGTTAACGACTGCCATTGATGCCTGTTTTTCCTCTTGTGTCTGAAATGTTTACATGTTCCTGCTGGTGCTTCCCCCCCCCGGGGCCAGCACGGGCGTCTCCACACTCCCCTGCTGTTCTCCTTGCACCCTCTCTCTCATTATTCACAGCCTGTTCGATCAATTGTATGGTCGCTGGTGTCATCTGTGAATCGTTATCTTTTGCATCTCAAACCATTCTGCTCCCCCCCCATTAATGGCGCCGTCGGATCGGGCGGCGGCTCAAACACATACTGTTGCGAGTCTGGCAACTGTGGATGAATGCCTCTCAGACATTCCGTCTTTTCTTCCGCTTTTTCAATCACTTCATCCTCTTTCTCTGACTTCCTCCCCCTACTTGGGAACGAGCATCTAACTTCAAAGAGCTGTTAACTCTTTGTTAGAGCACACTCATGATTTTACGATTACACCTATACTCATTGCCTTCTGTAAAATCTTTCTCACTCTTATTTTTTTTCCTTTAATTTTCCAAATTCACTGTAGCCTTACCAAAGCCACTCAAACAATCAAGGTATCAAATCACAAACTACAAAGTCAGGAACCACCTATGCTCTTGCAAAGTTTTCTCATGCTCTCAAAAGCTTCATTCAATTATGATTTCTTAACACCAATCTTTTTTCTTTGTGTCATTTCCATCTGTGCATTTCATTCCAGTTACTAATTACAGTTACCTTAATAGAAAGACCATCAACTAAAGTATGAAACATAAAATATTTATTTCTTCAATTCCTCCTTACAGCAGACCCTAATTCTTATCCTTTTCATTTGTTCAAGTCACACCTTCTTCAATACTGCCTGTTTAATCATCCTCCTTTCAATGGAACATTAATTGTTCCTTTCTCTTTTCTTATTGAACTTCCAATCTCTACACTGACACAATTTCTTCTCTTTTCTCTAGCTTTCTTTCTTTCTCTTTTCTTATTTCATCCCTACTTCATGTTTTTCTTCTCTTTTTTTATGTTTCATTTTTATGAATTTATCCTTAATCTCCGTGCCACACCCGAGACCACTATCACACTTACTCTCCTTCGCCATCTTGAAATCCACTCGTGTGTGTCCCAACCACTTCTTACGCAGAACAATTTTAGCCTTCACATTCACACAGCTTCCACACAGACACGTAAATCCCAGATTTTAAACCGTGTCCCGATACGTAAATCCCAGATTTTATACCGTATCTTAACCACGAATAGTTCCAAACTATTCTAGTAGGTAAATCCCAGATTTTACACTACTATCGTCCACACTTTTACACTTATTTATTTATACATTTTAACGCCGTTCCACTCCGCCTTCCTCTTATAATTTAGCGTTGCCAATATGCAGAATTTGAAAAGGATCTGCTTACCTTATGTCACTGTGGGCCCAAGAGGAAGGCCGGTCAGAAGTGTGGCTCCTTTATCCTTTAATCTTTATCAGGTCGTCACCTGGTGTGGACGTGGGCCCCAGGCCCGAGTCCCAGACTCTTGTGGTTTTTCCTGAAGCCCCAGGCTTCCTTTGAGCCCCAGGCTCTTGAAGCCCCAGGCTTCTCTTCTTTTCTTAGAGTCCCAGACTCTCTTTGAAGTCCCAGACTTCTATTACCTCTCATGCATCACGTCAGGGTCACCATAAATTGTTGGAATTTATCTTTATATCAATGTTAGAATTTAACTTTAACCCAATGTAAACTCAAATAAGTAATCTGACTCCAATTTGCGACCTTACCCAACTCTCACACATCCAACAATATGCGCGCTCGTTCTGCAATAGAAAGGTATCAGGAAGCCGGCATTTTCACACACGAGTGGATTTATTCCTAACACACAAATCTACAACTTGAGTTTGGGTCCCTCTCAATACAGCTCTACACCTCTCATACCACCAGCGAATGTGTTCTACCCCCGAGTTGCCCAGTCCTGATTCATACTATACAACATGCAAAATGGCACAGACAAAGGCATCCTGGCATGATTCTATTGGCTATGTGTATTGCAGTTAACTTTAGCTCGCTCTCATTGGTCTTTCTCCTCCCGCCGAATCCCGTGGCTCCTCCTGCGTGCGATTCCCCCGATGGCCGCTCCTTCCTGGAGTCATCTCGTCTCGCTCAGCACCTTCTGTTTCTAAAACATTCCATTCTTGCACAACCCCCGCAACCAGTTTCTCGCCACCAGTCACACTCTCAGCATTTTACAATATCACATTTTCATACATTGGATGCACCAACATCTAATGAACTATGTTAAGCTCAAACTCTTATATTCCTTTAATAGTCAAAAGTATGAAATCCTTTAAGTGTAACTGAAGTTTAGACCATGCTAATGACCAGACATTCAGGAGAGGAATGCAGGAAGATTAGATCACAGCTGCACCACAGGAGGTGTGAACGAGACCCCTCTGAAACAATGGACTTCCATGCCAGGATCACAAAAGTGGCTCCGAGCCGTCTAACCTTTGTTCAGTTTTAAATTGACTGCCATTTACATTATCCTTTACTAGCAATTGATGAGAGGTTTGCCAAGTATAAAGTTGGATTAAATAGTTCGGCAGCTGATTTATTAACTGATGTGTATCAAATGTAACAAAGGTGGACGACAGATGTTTTATGACTTTGCGACACCAGCCCTGACATGACAACTTTTAAGGGACAAGACAGCATTCCAGAAATACCAGACTAACATCCGCATCTATGAGCTGTTTGACGTCACAGGAGCAGGATCGTCAGCTACGTCCAGGAGGAACAGAAGAAACGATTTCACGGAGACTGAATGGGAAAATCCACAAACGCACAGTGGTAAACTTTGGCATATGCTGGCTAAATTGAGGCTAAATTAGCGCCGAGGGAGGGGTCTCTGTGTGGAATTGGAAAGTATCTTTTTGGTGAATGAAAGTGTGACAGAAAAAGTGTTTGTATGTCTAAGTGGTTTGAGTGAATGTTTAAGGGACGGGCCTCAGGAAAGAAACCTGATTGAGGGCACCGGCAAGCCCTAACAGCACGTTGGATGCAATGGGCGGACAGGTCTGATAAACCTGGATCCCTATTGCACTCCCAAGTACTGATTTTCAAATTGTTATTGGAGACAGATTGGACTAATCAAATTCAAGCATCAAGTGAATGATTGATTGACGTTATTACACAAAATTTATGCAAAACTGAACGTTTCAGAAGGGAGGTAATTTACCCCTTCTCACTGGCAAGTGCCACTCCTCCAGTTCTCTCCACAGGTTTGAGGTGACATGTGACCGGTGTGACCAGAAGGTCGGAGAACGCTTCAAATAGCGCCGCATCACGCCCATCCCGGAGTTTCTCCTCAACAAGGAGGGAGATATAAGATATTCTAAGTTAGGTTCCATGAAAACAGATTAAGATATAGTTGTTGCTTTAGCCTGCTCATGTGCTCCGCAGTTTTAATATTCACATTGGGTGCACGAATAGATAACACACACCCAGTCCAGGATAGAGCAGAATTTTGTTGTATTGTTAAGACTTTTCCATAATATAGGGCACCACAGCGGTGATACTTGAGGTTAATTTGGGTGGTGGCGCTGTTTTTATGAAAAATACTCACTTAACGCAAGGGTAGGTTCTTCATAGAGGGGATTACAGAGTTACATGCGGGACAAAATTTACTTGTCAGGAACTGTCCTTACTTGAGGCCGAGGCCAGACCTACAGACCAGCATGACGGTCACCGGCTGAATGGGGACACCTCAGGTGAGATTGGCCGTGCCGTGCATCAGATATTTCTGGCCCTGTTGGGGCCGAAGTTGCTGTATCTTTCAGGTGGGGAGCGGAGGAGACAGGCCTGGTCTATGTGGCCAGGGCGAAACGTGAATGGAGTGAGACTTCCCGCAGTGACCCATCCATTAATGTCGTCATTCCGCAGCTGTTCCAGTTGGCCGTCCTTAGGGCGTGTCCTTCCGGTTACGGACATCATGTGAAACAGTCCATCAATGAAAAAATGCTAATGAGTCTCAGGAGAACAATTTTTTTTTACATCATTTTGCACGACATCAGAAAATGAAAATGTGGGATTGGATTAAGGAGCGTTACTAAAAATTGTTGTACTTGCAGGTTCAGGTGGCCAAGAGGGCTAAAAATTATAAAATTAAAAAAATGAAAAAAAAGGGGTGGGGCAGCTAATGCATGCAGCTCCCTTTGCACCTGCGCCTTCCGCTTCTGCTGCTCCTAGGCAAGGTTCGGGTGACGCGGCACCACAGCAGACTGGCTGTCCGTACCCGGCCGGTCAACGAGGTCGGGATTGCGGTCACAGAGGTAGGGGTGGTTATAGACGGGGGTTGTGAGTGGGGTGTGCTTTTGCACCGGAGTGTGGGGTCACTGGGTGATGAGCAGTCCATACCGAGCCACTTTCTGGAATGTGCCATCCTCTGGTCCGGTGCCATTCCTGTCGCCCAGAGCTCCACCAGCGCAGGGGGCGCCACCGTTACCCACTCCCAACGCACTATTGACACCAACCCGCTGGTACCCCATTCCATGACAGGGGGCCGCGGAGCTCTCCTCCATTCCACTGGCTGAACTGAAACATCTGAGGGCAGCTCTGAAACCTGGTTCTCCATCCTCCCGTGGTGGGTATGCCCTGTTCCTGATCCAACCTCCACCCATTCACCAATTGCCCCAGTACATTGTACACTGTACATATGATCGCACACATGATTTGGTTTATCAAAATGCATTCATCCAAATTTAGTCAGGAGTTCATCTTGCATTAGAATTATATATGTGTTATGTCTACCGGCGTTGCCTCGCATGCGTGCCTTGTCCCTGAGCAGCAGAAATGGTATGAATTGTTTACTTTCGCCAAGCCACAAATCGCATTGACTATTGATGCGCGTCTTCATACTAAAGATCTAGGCCCCATGGTAAAGCGGTGTGTCGAGGCGGTTGGCTGGGTTCAGACGTCTATTACAAATGTTGAATACTCTGCGTCACTAACAGGGTATCATACTTCAGCACCCACTACAAATTCTTCGGTTTTGGGAACGTGACTTAATTTCAAAATTTCACGAAACGGGACACTCGGGAGAGGTAGCTCTGTGTGCGTCTCTGCCGGAGGGGTTGTGGACACGGGGCCCGACTGATTTTGGGCTCTGCTCCACAGCTCCCCCAATATTTTTACTGTCTCTACACCCTCGCCCAGTTGACAGAATCAGAGTTGGCACAGCCTGGAGGTGGAGGGAGGCCTTCGGGAGACAATAGGAGGTGAAGACTGCAGCGGTTCTTGGAGCTGTCTACGTCTTGGAGAGCACCTATTCTTCCCGTAAAAAATGGTTTAATTTGGTATCTGCGTAATTCTAGTTGTGGGATTTTTATTTTATTTTTTATTCTCATAAATGGTTGCTATTTCATTTGGCTTGCTTTAAAGATTTGCCAAAAAACAGTCAAAATTGGAGCGTTAGCTCAGGGCTTAATTTATAATTTATTATAATTTATAATTTATAATCTCTAAACAGCTAGATATTTGAACTCAGTGAACTACATTTTCTTGAATTCAGGAATAATTTGCCCATCTTGCAAAGCCAAATTCTAACATTGTGCCATATTAGCTGGATATCATAAGGACATTATTGCGAACCAACACTGCTGGATTGTGGTGATTATCGGCAAAACTAAATGTATACGTTGGAAAATTGTTTCTGGGGGCAATGCCTGTGAGGATGCCACTGTCTAGATTATATACAAAGAAAGCTTTTACAACAGTCTGGGAATTGAAATAGATATAGATATAAAATTTGGTGGGTCTACGTTAATTACAATATCTTATTCAAGTGACTGATACAAGCTTCACAAACAAGTTTAAAAAGGTGATTGAGTGCAATTAATGACGGTAGTGTTGCAATTATTTAGTTAAGAATTTTAATTGCGGGACGGCACTAGTTAATTTGTTACTTTTTGTTGTCTAATATAACTTTGATTGGGATCGACCCCACTAGGGGGTGGGGTCATAGTATATTTCTTGCCGCATGCATTTTTTGTGGCCACAGGTTGCGTTTTCATTTTCATGGTAAGATATTTTTTCGGCGGGGATTGAAGGATTGTATTACGATTACTGGCATTATTTTAAACACATACGGGACAGAATGTCGATTATTAAAGTTAGCAGGTTCATATTCACTGAATATTTTAAACATTGATGAAACAAAAAGCATTTATCAAATTGAATTAGAAGCACGGGTCACAAGAATGACTGGGATTGTAGGCCTGATGTTTACTGATTTATTATATTATTCTTATATGCTAAATTTATAGTACTTAGTTTAAATGTGTGAACTTTATTGAAATTCTCAGTCGTGAGAACAAATTTGCCTACATAGCATTTCCATGAGCTGCCCTCACATTCACAGCACTTCATGGACAAAGACGACAAAGCACATTCTCCACATTGCACTGGAGGACTCACACAGACGCTATCGCAAAAAACACATTCCGAAAGACATAACAATTGGAGATCGGAGCACACGCACATACACACTTGAACATACACGTGCACATACACACGCACATTCACATGCACATACACGGACACATACACGTATACCTGCATATACATGCACACCGACAAGATTCCAGAGGAATGCCAGCGGGGAGAGAGACGGAGAGACTGCCCGCCGGAGAAGGCCAGACTTGGCGTTCCAGTCTTGGGGACCAGACGGGAATCAACTATCCAGACGATGACTAACCTGGGGAGGACCTTCCCTTTGACGTGGACCCGTGCCGTGGGAGGGAGCGAGGACAACCGATTCAACCTACATTACCCTTGACTTAAAAAACTCCTATAAAAACTGAAGCTGGGCTGAAAGATGGTGCGCATTTTTCGACTGTGCTCGCCCGAGTGCAGTTTATCGTGAGATTAAGAAAAAGCCACCCAGATATCTGTCTTTGTACTATTTCCTGAACTCCAGAAATGGAAGAAACTAAATATCGGTACTCTAATCAGTTGTTGAGTCTTTATTTGACCCTTTTCTTCTTGAGTACAAAAACCGAACACGCATTGGCGTAAGTTTGGCTTTTAAAGGTTGATTTACAAACTACTTCTCATTTCCATGGCGACCCAACTCCAACAGTAACTGTAATGATAGCAGTTATATCATTAGTCACTAGTTGGCAGTATTGCCTGACGTGTGTTTGGTTACCAGACAAACAAGTGTGTCTGCACATAGACGAGAATGCAAGTCAGTAAATAAAGAGACACAAGCTTGCAGCATCACGTTACCTGCGTGACTTCTTAAGATAGAAGACAGAACATTACATGGTACCAGGTCGCGGGTCAAGAAAAGGACTGACGCGAGATGGACTGCGTAAGGCCACCAGAAGCGCTGAAAATGACGGGAAATGTGGACGCGAGTTGGCGAGCTTTCAAGCAACAATTCCTGCTCTACCTTGCCGCCGAGGGAGTCGGTAACAGAGCGGACGAAAGAAAAATAGCCCTTTTGCGAACCAATGCCGGAGACGAGGCCATCGAGGTATTAAACACCTTTGTTTATGATGAACCCGAAGATAAAGACAAGTTTGAAAAGGTCCAGTGGATTTAATTGCAGATACACTTGCAAGGACATTTTCAAGTCGGACCTTTCAAGAGCAGCTATATCGTCCAACACTCACTTAGTGGTGCGTAAGTGTGTTTCTGGATATTATTTGTCCAGCCGTGGTGTCATAAATGATGTTATTTTGATGCGGATTCATTCAAGTAGGACAAAGTAGGACTTCACTGAAGGCACAGGTGTGAAATGCACTGAAGTAACTTAAAAATTAAAAGTAAAAAACTTACGATTGCTTAAGAATGTGCAAGAAAGAAAAATGTTGACAATAATTTTATTTTCCAGGAGGTATATATTTTTTTGGTGTTAATTCATTCAATTCTATACTTATTTCAATATTTGAGTATTATTTTTCTTTCAATATGTAGTATATTTTGTCTTTGAAGTGTGGGTCCTTGCTGCCTTCCGGAGAGGCAGCCGAGCAAGGCTGGATTGGTGATGAAAAAGAACAAAAGAAAGAAGAAAGATTTGATTCTCGTCACATGCTGATGTCAAAAGAAGTCTCCCCAAAAACGTGTGCGTGTGCGCTCCGCACACGTGCGAGCCCCCTCTCAGACATTACCTTCTTACAAGGAATGCCCAAATAGGATATGAATATCTAATTTTCCTTTGTTACATATGCATTCCCATCACGCTAATCTTCGGGATTTCCCTCCAAAAGTCCCCCAGAGGGAGAGCAGATGCGTCTCCCCGTTGATACGACCAGTCTACTCGTGACCACCTTAAATTACTTCCATAACCTGGAAGGTCACTGACCTGGCGAGAGAATTGCCCCCACCATAAACAATGCTCAGGCCTATTTTCTCTCAGGGCAGTATCTGGTTACATCGGAACTTCAGAACCAAGACTGGTCACTTCTGTGAGCTCCAGTCCCTTCATAGTTTCATAAAGAGAATTACTTTCCAGATCTAAATTAGGCCATTTAAAAATACATGACTTTTTAAAAATGTATTTCAATGTATATTTAAGCTTGCTTATGTAATAATACAATATTTATTCAATTATTTTAATATGAAATTATATCAATATTAATTTAAACCTTTTTATTTCACACTTGAATATTTCTTAACATATTTGTTCTTTTGAATATGTGTGCAATTTAAATTATTCCATCCATCCAGCCATTTTCTGCCGCTCATCCAGGGTCGGGTTATTGAATTATTTTTTTAGTATTTTTTATAATTCAATATTTATTTCAAAATCAGGACTCTTCTCAATTAGTTCAATATTTATAAAATGTTTCTATGATTATTAATTGAAGTAAGGCTGTATGTGGTTTCCAATTTTAAATTTTAATATTTTCCTATTTCAATATATAAATAATCCAATGTATAAAAAATATAATAAAGCATGAAAAAAAATATTTGGTATATTTTTCCGAAGTGAGATTCTGCTTAGCAACAAACCCCAAACGCTTGATAGAGCTCAACCTAGAAAGTGTATTTAGCCAGTCAGAAATGTATTCAGAAAGTGTAATATTAAATGTATGTGAGGGGATATTTGAAGAGTTTGAGTTATGTTCAATGGACCATACATATACGAGCCAGCCAAACACAGCGAGAAAACCAGCGCTGACTCCAGTCGCCATCAAGTTGCCAACTCCTGACATACCAAAACCTTTGAGAGAAACTGAGACTATTTGCATTTCTCTTTCTGGTTCTTTTTATAGTTCAACTTCTAGTTCAGTTTTTCACCTTTTCACGGCGTAATGAAGGCCAGTTGAGCAAGTGGAACAAGTAATTTTATTGATGATTGTGGAAGGCCCGATTTCACAAGCACCGTGTCTTCTCACACTTTTTCCATTAGGTACGATTAAAAAGACAACTGAAAAGCATAAAAAATGTTGTTCCAGGCAAAGGCAATTAATTTTATTTACATGTTTGATGAAACACACAAAAATAAAATCATCACTCAGACACGTTGCTTCTTCTGGCACGGATCACATTGGCTTAGTGTCAATAAAAAAGCTTTGCAAAATTCAATATATCATATTTTATTCAAAATCAAAATTTACATATTACCACAAAGAGTCAGTTCCTTCAGTTTTTTGTTTTCTTTTTTTTATGCTTCAAGGATCGCTGCTTTTCTCATCAATCTTCGCATGCTGTTTAGTGGCGAATTTTTTAGCACAAACGCTGCAACTGAATGGCTTTTCTCCACTGTGCGTTCTTGTGTGTCTTCGTAAATGCGACTTTCGAGAGAAACTCTTGGCACAAACTGAGCAGGAAAAAGGTTTTTCTCCAGTGTGTATTCTTTTGTGTGCTATTAATCTTGTCTTTTGAGAGAAACCTTTTCCGCAAACTGAGCTGGAAAAATGTTTTTCTCCACTGTGCGTTCTTGTGTGCCTTACAAAATGAGACTTTTGAGAGAAGCTTTTGCCACAAACCGAGCAGGAAAAAGGGTTTTCACCACTGTGTGTTTTTCTGTGCCCTTTTAAAGACAGCTTTGAAGTGAATGAGTCAGTGTGACATGCCCTTTCACCTTTGGCTTGCCCATCATCATCATCATCATCATTAGTATCATCATTGTCATGAGCGTCTGATAATGTGTCCTCATTATGTACTTGTGATGGCCCCCAGTGGTCTTCATCACCTTCTGTTGTCACGTGATGACTTGAGCTGCTGCTTGGAGGCTCCGCCCCTCTGTTGTCCTCACTCTCATCCTTGTTTTTATCTTCAGACTTTATATGGACAACGTTCACTGGTGACTTGTTGATCTCCTCCTCCTCCTCCTCCTCCTTTTTGATGTGAGTCAAATCTGGCTCCCCTTTCACAGAACAGAGATCATTTTGTCTGACGTCTGCAGGACACAAAAAGACAAATTTGGTTTCGTCAAGTCAAAGCTCAGGCGGCGACTTTGTCTTATATTGTTTCTACCGTACTACCTTGACTTGTACCCGCCGCACACGGAGCAATGCGTGCGACCCCAACTTGGACCGGACCATGGGGGCATTTCACAAAATTACGTCCTACGATGTAAACCTCCCTTTAGCAGCACAACTGTGATAAACGAGCATTTAAAAAGGAAGCACGTTGCGGCTGATGCCAGTTTTAATTCCTGACAGAGTCACAGACGTTTCTGGAAGCGAGTTTAAGTTAGCACACACAGGCTATTGTGTGCGTCTGATGGAACACCTGTTGTGGGACCCTAACATATTAATGGGGGCCACTGGGGGCCATCGCAACATAATGTCATTGATAAAATAGGAATCCTTCAAGTGAAATATGTTTACAAGTATTTCTGTTAGGTTCGCCGGTCGGCGAGGAGGGGGTGGACCCAAAATGCGAGGAAGCCGGGATTAGGGTTACTTAAAGGGAATTTATTCAACAAAACGAAACCAAAAGGCAACAAGGTACTAGGGACAAAATAATAAAACAATGAGGGCGAACAAGGGCGCGACAGGACAGAACTGAACTAGACTGTGAAACGGGGACAATAACAAGTGACTACGAGCTATGATCAGGAATGACAGCAAAGAGTAACGGTGTCATGAGAAAAGGGCAAAGCAATTGCAGTGCTGTCCGCAAATGGGGCAATGCACCAACGCGGAGCTGTCGGCACGGGGTGGTTAAGTAGTCCATTGATTAGGGGAGCAGATGGGAGTCAGGTGTGCGGGGCTAACGGGGAACAGGTGCGTGGCTGGTGGGAACGGAGAGCTGAGGGGAAACGCCCCTACTCTGACTGGGGTAAACAAAAACAAGGACAAGGCATGGGACGTGAAAAATGACAACAAAGCCCTGCCATGACCGACACAGATCATGACAGTACCCCTCCCAAAACAACAAGGAGAAAAAAAAAAAAAAATTGTCCAAAAACGAGGGTGGGCGGGAGGGGACCACGGCCCGCGCTCGACGGATGTCCGGGGGGCCAGACCAGTGAGTCCCTTCGTGGCCCTTCAGGCGGCCGTCCGGGTGGCCAGACCTGCAAGTCCCGCCGTGGCCATTCGGGCGGACGTCCGGGAGGTCCAGATCGCCGCATGAAGTACGGCGACGAGGCTGAGACGAGAAGCGGCAGCGGGACGCCGGGCGCAGCCGAGGCAGGAGCTTGGTGCAGCAGCGGACCGTCGGGGGGCGCCGAGACAGGAACTGGGAATGGCTGCGGGCCGTCGGGCACCGCCGACACAGGAACTTGGAACGGCGGATCGTCGAGCGCCCCCGAGGCAGAGACGAGAAGCGGCGGCGGTTCATCGGACGCCGCCGAGGCAAAGACGAGAAGCGACGGCGTGTCGTCGTCCACCGCCGGGGCAGGAACCGGGAGCGACTGCGGGTCATCGAAGGCCGCCGAGGCAGAGGCGAGAAGCGGCGGTGGTTCATCGGACGCCGCCGAGGCATAGGCGAGAAGCGGCGGTGCGTCGTCGAAGGCCGCCGAGGCAGAGGCGAGAAGGGGCGGTGGTTCATCGGACGCCGCCGAGGCAGAGAGGAGAAGCGGTGGCGCGTCGTCGAAGGCCGCCGAGGCAGAGGCGAGAAGCGGAGGCGTGTCGTTGTCCTCCGCCGGTGCAGGAATCTGGAACAGCGGCGGGGTGTCGAGTGCCGCCGAGGCGGAGACGAGAAGCGGAGGTGGGTAGTCTTCCACCGCCGACGCCGGAACCTCGAGCGGCGGTGGGTCGTCGAGCGCCGCCGAGGCTGAGACGAGACGCGGCGGTGGGTCGTCGGCCACCGCCGAGGCAGGAACTTGGGACGCGCAGGGCGTGCGCCGTCGGGTCGAGGACTTGAGGCGGACGCAGGGCGTGCTGCGCCGAAACGTGGACTTGGGGCGGACGCACGACGTGCTCCACTGGGACGGGGACGTGGGACGGACGCAGGACGTGCTCCATCGGAATGTGGACTTGAGGCGGACGCACGCCGTGCTCCGCTGGAACGTGGACTTGAGGCGGACGCACGACGTGCTCCGCCGGACGGAATGTGGACCTGGGGCGGACGCACGACGTGCTCCGCCGAAACGTGAACCTGGGGCGGACGCACGACGTGCTCCGCCGAAACGTGAACCTGGGGCGGACGCACGACGTGCTCCGCCGAAATGTGAACTTGGGGCGGACGCAAGAAGTGCTCCGTCGGAACGTGAACTTGGGGCGGACGCAAGACGTGGTCCGCTTGAACATGGACCTGGGGCGCTGGCAAGACGCGGGATCGGGGCTCAGCAGCCGGCGGTGAGCCAGATCGGGGCTCAGCCGCCGGCGAGGAGCCGGGACGGGGCTCAGGAGCCGGGACGGGGCTCAGGAGCCGGGACGGGGCTCAGGAGCCGGGACGGGGCTCAGGAGCCGGGACGGGGCTCAGGAGCCGGGACGGGGCTCAGGAGCCGGGACGGGGCTCAGCGGCTGGCGGGGAGCCGGGACGGGGCTCAGCAGCTGGCGGGGAGCCGGGACGGGGCTCAGCAGCTGGCGAGGAGCCGGAACGGGGCTCTGCAGCTGGCGGGGAGCCGGAACGGGGCTCAGCCGCCGGCGAGGAGCCGGGACGGGGCTCAGGAGCCGGGACGGGGCTCAGGAGCCGGGACGGGGCTCAGGAGCCGGGACGGGGCTCAGGAGCCGGGACGGGGCTCAGGAGCCGGGACGGGGCTCAGGAGCCGGGACGGGGCTCAGCGGCTGGCGGGGAGCCGGGACGGGGCTCAGCAGCTGGCGGGGAGCCGGGACGGGGCTCAGCAGCTGGCGAGGAGCCGGAACGGGGCTCTGCAGCTGGCGGGGAGCCGGAACGGGGCTCAGCAGCTGGCGGGGAGCCGGAACGGGGCTCAGCAGCTGGCGGGGAGCCGGGACGGGGCTCAGCAGCTGGCGGGGAGCCGGGACGGGGCTCAGCAGCTGGCGGGGAGCCGGGACGGGGCTCAGCCGCTTGCGGGGATCCCGGACGGGGCTCAGCAGCTGGCAGTGAGGCGGAGTGGGGCTCTGGAGGCTGCAGCTGATGAGGGACCGGCGCTGGAGGCTGCAGCTGACGTGGAGGCGGCGTGGGTTGCTGCAGCTGACGTGGAGGCGGCGTGGGTTGCTGCAGCTGACGTGGAGGCAGCATGGGTTGTTGCAGCTGACGTGGAGGCAGCATGGGTTGTTGCAGCTGACGTGGAGGCGGCGTGGGTGGCTGCAGCTGACGTGGAGGCGGCGTGGGTTGCTGCAGCTGACGTGGAGGCGGCATGGTCTGTGCAGCTGACGTGGAGATGGCATGGGTTGCTTGCAGCTGACATGGAGGCAGCGGCGGACCGGGCGCAGCAGGCGGGCCAGGCGCAGCCGAGACGGGGGACCTGATCCCTATCAGCCTTCTTCATGTCGGCCAGCTGGTCCCGAAGCGAGGAGACCTGCTTCTCCATGTTCTTCTTGCCCTCCTCCTGCTGCCGCAAGCGAGTGGAGAGGCTCAGCGTCTGACGAGTCTCCTCTTGGAGCAAATCCTGTGCATCCTGCAGCTGCGACTCCACTGAAGAAAGGTCTTTGCTGAGTTTGATGTTCTTACCCTCGGCTTCAGTCAGAAGGCTGTTGACATTGTCCAGCTCAGACTGCACTTTGGCCATCTTGTCAGCCATCTCCTGCCTCTGCTGTTCGCTCTCTCCAAGCTTGACCTGCAGCTCCTGAACCTGGTACGCCGCCTTCTTCCGACGATGCTCGGAATCAGAGTTGCCTTGCATCAGAGTCTTGAGCTCGATCTGCACCTCGTCCCATTCGCTCTCGAAAACCTGCTTTGCTTTCTCCACCGACATCTTGTTCCGTTTGGCCTGCTCCAGTTGGTCATTAAGCTCATCAAAAGCCTGGTTGTGACTCTGTCTCTCCGATTCCAGATCCTCCTGCAGCTCAGCGATCTGAGCTTCCAGTTCCTGGATCTTCTTCTGTGCTGGGTTCTCGGCGGCGGCCTCCTCCTCAATCTTTGCCAGTGCAGCCTGCAGCTGCTCCTCCTTTTCGGCCAAGTGAGAAAAGCAGATCTGGAGTTCTGAAATCTGGTCACTGTGAGTGAGTCCGGGTTGCGCTGGGTGTCTAAAAGATGGTCGAAATACTCGAAGTCATCCTCGTGATCTGAGTCGACCAGAACGTGAGGGACCTGGTGCTCAAAATTGTCGGCCAAATCGGAGTCTATTATAAGGTGGTGAGGGATGACTGGGGGGTAGTCGTTTACATTGGCAAGGGGAGAAGAGTCAGACGAGGTACGGAAGGCTGAACCAACGGAAAGGCACGGGGCTGGTCGGCAGGCTGAAGAGGGTGGTTGTCTGAGGGGCGGCGCCCATGACGCCGCCGTGAGCCTCTCGCTGGGTCCTTTCTTGGTCGGTGCATTCTGTTAGGTTCGCCGGTCGGCGAGGAGGGGGTGGACCCAAAATGCGAGGAACCCGGGATTAGGGTAACTTAAAGGGAATTTATTCAACAAAACGAAACCAAAAGGCAACAAGGTACTAGGGACAAAATAACAAAACAATGAGGACGAACAAGGGCGCGACAGGACAGAACTGAACTAGACTGTGAAACGGGGACAATAACAAGTGACTACGAGCTATGATCAGGAATGACAGCAAAGAGTAACGGTGGCCTGAGGAAAGGGCAAAGCAATGGGAGTGCTGTCCGCAAATGGGGCAATGCACCGACGCTGAGCTGTCGGCACGGGGTGGTTAAGTAGTCCATTGATTAGGGGAGCAGATGGGAGTCAGGTGTGCGGGGCTAACGGGGAACAGGTGCGTGGCTGGTGGGAACGGAGAGCTGAGGGGAAACGCCCCTACTCAGCTGACCGGGGTAAACAAAAACAAGGACAAGGCATGGGACGTGAAAATTACAACAAAGCCCTGCCATGACCGACACGGATCATGACAATTTCTTTTTGCATTTAGAGATAGAACTAAATGTTCCTGGGCTTGTTGGTAGAAAAGGGGATTGTGGCGTACTCCCTTTTTAAGCCCATAGTAAGCCAAAGATGCAGATGCATTCTTTGCAGCATGCGCTTGTTCACTGATCGAGATCCGTGTAACCCTGGGTGGATGCATTAAATGTATTTTAAATGTTTGGATGAGGTGAAACTATGCACACGAGCACAAAACAGTGCAGAGCCACCGGAGGTTCATTGACTCTCACCCGACCAAGACAGTACAAAGTTCATAAATAAATAAGAGCAATACGTACTTGATTTTTTTTTTTAAATTAATCCTTTGTGCTTTATCCACTAAAATTCATCAACCGCCATTGATCTTTTTGCCGCAGTGTGCACAGTTTTTGTCAAAAACGAGACAAGTCTGCACAAATTAATCACCCAGCCAAGATTGTCTTTTTCACTCGCGAGGAGCAGTCCGCCAAAGAGAAAAGCGTTCCCGCTCCTGTGCGGCATTTTATTGAAGCGCAGCAAAGCAATTTGTAGATGTCAACTCATAAAGAATGGAAAAACATGAACACTTTGACTTCATCACACTTCTGTTCAATGCGAGCTAAACGGTTTTCTGTCAAACACGGTTCAAGACGTGCATCTGTTTTTGTGGCTTCCTGCTAAACTGCCAGCATATACACAACTCTGTTACCACTGAACTCACGTTTTCCTGTTTAAGAGGTCCATGTTTTTGTGACCTTCTATTAACCCGTAAGCATAGTTTTGAAACATGATGACATGACAAACTTAATTTCTTTCACAATAATATAAAAACATTCGCAGATATAGCAAAAACAAATTGGAGAAGCTGTGGAGCAGAGCACATCAGTCAGACCCCGGGTCCACCATAGTGTCGAAATTCGGAAAATGTTCCATAACAGAAGAATTCGTAATGGGTGCTGAAACACCACACCCTGCTAGTGACATGGAGTATTCTACATCTGAAATTAAATCTGCCAACCGTCTTCACCAATGGGCCGAAATCTTTAGTATGATGATGCGCACCGATAGTTAATGTGATTTGTGGCTCAGCGAACAGAGACAATTCATACCGTTTCCTCTGCTCTGGGGCAAGGCACACATGCGAGGCAGCACCGGTAGACATCACAAATACATAATCCTAATTCAAGATGCGCTTCTGACCCTCGAAATTGCGTGAATACATCCTGACAAACCAAATCATCAGAACTCAGTGTTCAATGCAAAGGACCAATTGGTGGTTTGAATGGGTGGAGGCGGCTACACTACGCAGACCAGAGCAGGAACAGGATGTACCACCCGCAGGAGGATGGAGACCCTGGTCTCAGAGCTGCCCAGTCTACTGGAACGGAGGACAACTTATGCTTCCCCGCCGGATGTGCACAGTCAAATTCAGTCCCACTCGAATTCCAGTGTTTCACAGGTGCGGAATCGGTCCACGGCAGTGACTTGGCCAATCTCAAGAGTCCCACAAGCATGACAGTATTGTTGCTCATTGGGATATGCAGAAGAAGCTTGCAAAGCGTGGAATATCTTGTTCCACCATCAAAAACTGTTGTCCATCAATCGTCACCGGAATGCCAAGACTTGCCGGTCCTTGAATGCTGAGGCTCTGCGGGCACCCCTATTGTGGAATGTGGTCCCAATCGGGTTGAGGCGTCAACTGTGCGTTTGGAAGCCATAGAAGCGTTGTCGGAGGGGGTAGCGGTGGCGCCCCCGTGCTAGAGGAGCTCTTTGTGATGGCACATTTCAGGAAGTGGCTCGGCTTGGACCGCTCATCACCCAGTGACCCCACACCCCACAGCAAGAGCACGTCCCACTCACAACCCATGTCTATAACCAGCCCTACTTCTGTTACGTGACCTTGTTGACTGGCCGGTGCGGACAACAATCCTGCTGTGGCACTGCGTCACCAGAACCTGGCCCAGGAGCAGCGGAAACGGTAAGAGCAGACGCAATGGGAGCTGCATGCGTCGGGGCTGCATTAGCTGCTTCCCCCCGCTTTTATTTAATTTTTTTTCCCATATTCTTTTTTCCTTTCCGGGTGAATTAGCACTCTTGTCCCTCTGAACCCGCAGGTGTAACAATTCTTTTTCTCCATCCAATACAATATTTTCTTTCATCGATGCAAAAACGGGGGTTCTACTCATACTGATGAGCAGTTTCTCATTGACGGACTGTTCCGCATGATGTCAGTAACAGGGAGGCGCACGCCCTCGAGGACGGCCACCCGGCACAGCTGAGTGGTGGTGACACTATTGGACGGGTCACTGGCGGAAGCTTCAATCCATTCGCGTCTCGCCCCGTCTCCCATCAGAGCTCACCAACTTAATCCCTCATCAAATTTTACAAATGCCAATTGGTTTTGTCTTCTGTTTATGATTCATATTCAATCCCCATGAACACGTCAACTACTACACGCCAGATCCGTGGTCCACAAAATCGACGACCTGGGATTACAAATCCTGGGAAACCGCTATGTGCGAGATAGCAGTGTGATCGTCGTCACGGAATCCTGGCTGCACGCAGACGTCCCCGACGCTAGCATCCAGCTGGCCGGGCGCTCGCTACATCGCGCGGATTGGACGAGGGACACCGGTAAGAGAAGGGGCGGGGGGCTCTGTGTTTACGTGCATGAGAACTGGTGCGGCGATAGCACGATCGTCGAGAAGCACTCTTCCCCCGACATCGAGTCTATGTCCGTTAAGTGCCGGCCTTATTTTCTCCCGAGGGAGCTAACGGTAGTGATTGTCACGGCTGTTTCCATCCCTCCCGACGCTAGCACTAGCACGGCGCTCTCGCTGCTCGCGTGCGTCATCAATAAACATCAGCGGGCCCACCCTGATGGCGTTCACGTAGTAGCGGGAGACTTTAATAAGGCCAATTTAAAGACCGTACTCCCAGAGTTTCACCAGCATGTCAAGTGCTCAACGAGGGGAGACAACACTCTCGACCATGTGTACTCGAACATCAAGCACGCATACAGAGCCCTCCCACTCGCCCCCCTCGGCCAGTCAGACCACCTGTCCTTGCAGCTCGCACCTGCGTACACCCCTCCCAGGCGCAGATTCAGGCCCACCACAAAGACTGTGAAAACCTGGCGTGACGACGCCATGAGTGAATTACAGGACTGCTTTCAAGACACAAACTGGGACCTCTTTGATCATCAGGACCTTAATGTCGACACACATGGACTACATCAAGTTCTGCATGGAAACTGTGTCCCTACACAGGACTATACGGACCTTCCCAAATGCGAAGCCCTGGATGTCCAGCAGGGTTCGTTCTCTCCTCAAGGCCCGTGACGCTGCCTTCAGGTCAGGCGACAAAGCCCAGTACAGGGTGGCTCGTGCTGACCTGAGCAAAGGCATCAAGCTAGCCAAGGCAAACTACAAGGGGAGGCTGGAGGCCCACCTTGCCAGCAACAGACCACGGGAGGTGTGGCAGGGTCTACGGAGCATCACCAACTTCCGTGGCAGCAGCACGACCTCTGTAGACCCGAGTGCATCGCTGGCAGAGGAGCTTAACTGCTTCTTCGCTCGCTTTGACTCGCCCCAACCGTCACACCCCCGCACTTCATGCTCCAACTCCCCCCCACTCATCGTAGAGGAACACGATGTGAGGCGCGCGCTCCTGGCGGTTAACCCCAGGAAAGCTACTGGACCCGACGGAATACCAGGCAAGGTCCTCAGAGCATGTGCCCACCAACTGGCACATGTTTTCTGCAGGATCTTCAACCGCTCCCTGGCTCAAGCAGTCATCCCCTCCTGCTTGAAAACTTTCACCATTATTCCTGTCCCCAAAAAGTCACCAGCCGTCCACCTGAATGACTACCGTCCTGTTGCTCTCACACCAGTCATCATGAAGTGCTTTGAGAGGCTGGTTCTCCAGCACATCAGGGACTGCCTTCCTCCCACTCTGGACCCCTACCAGTTTGCATACCGGGCTAACAGATCCACTGAGGACGCCATCGACACTGCTCTGCATGTTGTGCTGGGCCACCTGGAACGACAGCAGAGCTATGCAAGGATGCTCTTTGTGGACTACAGCTCGGCATTCAACACGATCATCCCAGACATCCTCGTCGCCAAACTGGACATTCTCGGCCTCTCTGCCCTCACACGCATCTGGATTAAGGACTTTCTGACCAACAGACCCCAGTCTGTGTTGCTCGGCCCCTACACGTCCTCCACCCGCATGCTGAGCACCGGTTCCCCCCAAGGATGCGTGCTGAGCCCTCTCCTGTACGCCCTCTACACCTACGACTGCAGCCCGGCCCACGGCAACAACACCATCGTCAAGTTTGCTGACGACACGACAGTGGTCGGTCTGATCTCGGAAGGTGACGAGACAGCCTACAGAGAGGAGGTAAAGAGACTGACAGCTTGGTGCAAGGACAACAGACTGCACCTTAACACTGCAAAAACAAAGGAGATTGTCGTCGACTTCAGGAGGAACAAGACGGTGCAGCCCCCCCTCTGCATCGAAGGCGTGTGTGTGGAGAGGGTCCACACGTTCAAGTTCCTGGGAGTACAGATCTCCGACGACCTTTCTTGGACTCACAACACCACAGCAGTGGTAAAGAAGGTCCACCAGCGTCTGCACTTCCTCAGAGTCCTCAGGAAATTCAACCTGGACAGGAAGCTGCTGCTGGCCTTCTACCACTCGTCCATCGAGAGCCTGCTGACGTACTGTGTCTCCACCTGGTACAGCGGCTGCACTGAGGCGGACAGAGTGAGGCTCCAGAGGACAGTCAAAACAGCGCAAAGGATTATTGGCTGCCCTCTCCCCTCGCTGTCGGACATCTACACCGCCCGGTGCCTCAGAAGGGCTCTCAACATCGTCAAAGACAATACCCACCCAAACTCACACCTGTTCGACCTGTTGCCCTCTGGCAGGCGCTACAGATGCATCAAATCAAGGACCAATAGACTGAGAAACAGTTTCTTTCCGAGAGCCATCTCCATACTGAACTCTCACACACACACGAGACCACCCTAACCTTGCGAAACAGCATTGTGATGTGTTTCTATATGCCCTATTCAGTACTGAATTCCATTGCACTGTCTTATTTATTTATCTAATTTATATATTTGTCTGTATTATTGTTGTATTGCACTGGAGAGGGGAGCCCTCTAATCTCGTTGCACACTTGAGTACAATGACAATAAAGGGATTTCTATTCTATTCTATTCCAAATGGCGACATCTGTCACGATCCGTGCCTCGTCGTTGCAGCAGAGTGGGCGGGGTCGAGGGCGCGTTGCCCGGAGACGCGGCCACGAGCGGGGCGAGCTCACGAGACGCTCAGCTGTAACTCATCACGCCATTGATTACTGACTATATAAGCCTCCGACACGCACCTCCGCGTGTCGGATTATTGCTGACCCAACTTGCTCTCGCCATTGTGCCATTGCCGTAGTTTTTGCCAACCTTGTTCCGTGTATTTGTCGTGATTGCTTGCTTGCTTGTTTGTTTGTTTGCTTGCTTGTTTGATTGCTCGTTTTTCCTACAGCTACGTTTCGGCTCGCTTTCTGTTTTCGATGTTTGGACTTAACCTTACCCTTTGGAGGAAGGACATTTTCGTTTTCGTGTTTCTTGCATTGCAAGCTCCTTTTGTTAGTCGTTTTGGTTCCCCTGGGGGAAGATCTTTCCCCCAGCGTTTTCCGTTCGTATCTACCGACGCCAGTAAATATAGTTCCTCTATTATTATTGATAGCAACCCTCCTTGCCTATCGCCTGCCAATTGTTTTTTGCCGGCCACAATAAATATTGTTCCTACCATATTTTCCCTTGTCTGCGCTTTAAGAATCCACCCACACCGCTGCCCAGCCCCGGCTGGGGAGCGATCCTCACAGAATAATCCGACCATGGATTCTGCAGACAAGGAGAAAATTTTTCATGCCTTGACCAGCCAAGGACGCCTAGTGGGCCAACAGGCGACCGAGCTCGCGACCCTGCGCGCCGCGGTCGGCCAACTGGTCCAGCAACTCATGAGCCTAGGGGTCCGACTGAGTACCCCAGTTCACCCTGCCTCGCCGGTTCCCAACCCGGTCGATCCCCCTTCCGGGGCTCCGCCCCCAGGTTACCCGGTTAAGGAGCCTAACCTGGCTCATCCCGACCGCTACGGCGGAGAGCCTGGCCTTTGCGGCCCATTTATTCATCATTGTATGCTGATTTTTGACCAGCAGCCCCTAACCTATGCGCTAGACAGCTCAAAAGTAGCTTTTATGATGAGCCTCCTGACTGGTCAAGCGAGTGCATGGGCCATGGCCGTGAGCAACGCGCACCCAGCAATCCGCTCCTCATTTCCTAACTTCCTCGCCGAGTTTCAAAGGGTGTTCCACCACCCGGTCCGCGGGAAGGAGGCCGGAGCCGAACTGTTGGACTGTATCCAGGGCTCACGATCTGTTGCGGATTATTCGATCACCTTCCGCATCCGAGCAGCCGAGAGTGGGTTCGACGACTGCGCCCTGAGGTCCGTGTTCCGGAGAGGCCTGAACTCGGCCCTAAAAGATGAGCTGGCAGCCCGTGACAACGCCGAGACGCTGGAGGAGCTGATCACCCTGGCGATTCGGCTGGACAACCGCCTGCGAGAGCGTCGCCGAGAGCGAGGGGTGGAGCAGCGCCGCGCCGAGCTACCGCTTTTCCGGGTACCAGAGCCTGCACCAGCTGACGAGCCCATGCAGATAGGGGCAACCCGCCAGGCGCCCCGGGAGCAGCTTAGAGAGCGGGAGTGGGAGCAGCGCCGTCCCGAACGTCCACGCATCCGGGACTCCGAGTGGTCAACCTCCGACGAGTCCAGGCAGCCGGGTCCGGGCCGCCCGGATCTTCGTGAGAGGGAGCGTCGGCGCAGCACGGGGGCGTGCTTCTACTGTGGCCTGCCAGGACACCGAGTAGCAGGGTGCCCGGAGAAGGCCGCTCGCCAGGGATCGTCTCCTCGCCCCCCAACTAACTGTGAGTCCGCGGACCGCTCCTCCGCGGCCAAAGAACCCCGACAAGAGCCGGCTGCCAGCGTGGCAGGGGATCCGGACAGTCCCGGCACCCCCTTGAGACTGGAGATGGCCGGGGAGATCATGGGACTCGGTGGTAGCATCAAGATTCGCGCACTCATTGACTCTGGCGCTGACGAATGCTTTATTGATGCGGGCTTAGTGTCCCGACTCGGCTGCGTGGTCACCGAGCTCGATAGATCCAAGAAAATCTATGACCTCGACGGGCGCGAGCTGGCCGATGTCCGGCGCTTAACCGAGCCTCTTACCTTAAAGTTGTCGGGTAACCATATCGAGAAGCGCTCCTTCTTCGTCATGCCGGCCAGGTCAGCCCCCGTCGTGCTAGGAATTCCGTGGCTAACCTCACACAACCCAGTCATCGACTGGGGGCGCCTTTCAATCCAAAATTGGAGCCCGTTTTGCTACGCGCATTGCCTACGGTCCGCCGAGGAGGGCGTGCAGGTTAGGGATCAGGTTCCCCGTCTCGGCTGCGCCCGGTCCACCTGCTGCGCCCGGCCCGCCGCAGCCTCTCCGTCAGCGGCACAGACCATGCCGCTCCTTCGCCAGCTGCGGCAGACCACGCCGCCTCCTCGCCAGCTGCTGAGCCCCGTTCCGGGCTCCCCGCCAGCTGCTGAGCCCCGTCCCGGCTCCCCGCCAGCTGCTGAGCCCCGTCCCGGCTCCCCGCCAGCTGCTGAGCCCCGTCCCGGCTCCCCGCCAGCTGCTGAGCCCCGTCCCGGCTCCCCGCCAGCTGCTGAGTCCCGTTCCGGCTCCTCGCCAACTGCTGAGCCCCGTTCTGGCGCTTCAAGTTCCTGTTCCGGCGGTGCACGTCCCGCGTCCGTCCCAAGTCCACGTTCCGGCGGAGCACGCCCTGCGTTCGTCCCAAGTTCACGTTCCGGCGGAGCACGTCGTGCGTTCGTCCCAAGTTCTCGTTCAGGCGGAGCACGCCCTGCGTCCGTTTCAAGGTCAAGTCCACGTTCAAGCGGAGCACTCCCTGCGTCCGTCCCAAGTTCACGTCTCGGTGGAGCACATCGTGCGTCCGCCTCAAGTCCACGTTCCCGTCTCGACGGGTTTCGACGATCAGCCGCCGCTCCACGTTCCAGTCCCGGCGGGGCTCGACGACCAGCCGCCGCTCCACGTTCCAGTCCCGGCGGGGCTCGACGACCAGCCGCCGCTCCACGTTCCAGTCCCGGCGGGGCTCGACGACCAGCCACCGTTCCACGTTCCTGTCCCTGGTCTGGCCTCCCGGACATCCGCCAGACCGGTCTCGAACTCGGGTGGTGGTCCCACCTCCCAACCCCTTCCGCCCACCCTTGTTCTTGGACTGTGTATTTGTGTTGTTTGGGACGTCTGGAATCCGTCCGTTAAGGGGGGGGTACTGTCACGATCCGTGCCTCGTCGTTGCAGCAGAGTGGGCGGGGTCGAGGGCGCGTTGCCCGGAGACGCGGCCACGAGCGGGGCGAGCTCACGAGACGCTCAGCTGTAACTCATCACGCCATTGATTACTGACTATATAAGCCTCCGACACGCACCTCCGCGTGTCGGATTATTGCTGACCCAACTTGCTCTCGCCATTGTGCCATTGCCGTAGTTTTTGCCAACCTTGTTCCGTGTATTTGTCGTGATTGCTTGCTTGCTTGTTTGTTTGTTTGCTTGCTTGTTTGATTGCTCGTTTTTCCTACAGCTACGTTTCGGCTCGCTTTCTGTTTTCGATGTTTGGACTTAACCTTACCCTTTGGAGGAAGGACATTTTCGTTTTCGTGTTTCTTGCATTGCAAGCTCCTTTTGTTAGTCGTTTTGGTTCCCCTGGGGGAAGATCTTTCCCCCAGCGTTTTCCGTTCGTATCTACCGACGCCAGTAAATATAGTTCCTCTATTATTATTGATAGCAACCCTCCTTGCCTATCGCCTGCCAATTGTTTTTTGCCGGCCACAATAAATATTGTTCCTACCATATTTTCCCTTGTCTGCGCTTTAAGAATCCACCCACACCGCTGCCCAGCCCCGGCTGGGGAGCGATCCTCACAACATCTGTCGGTGAGTTGGTGACAGTGCTCCACATAGCCAGCAGCCAATCATATCACAGCGGGGTGTGTCCTGTGTTTCCGCCTTCGTGACGAACAGACTGCCATTTTCTCGAAAGAAAAAAACCACGCCATATAAAAAAAAATAAATAAATAAAAAAAAAAACGACGCCATATTCAGTTAAGTATTTAGGAATTTTCATATCAAAAAATCTTATAGTTAGACAGCATTTAAACTTTTCAGACAGACTTAAAAAATCTCGACAGATATTTGGTTTATGGCTCCAAAGGGACTTATCTATAATAGGAAGGGTACTCCTCTCAAAAGCAGAAGGTTTATCTCATCTTGTTTATCGATCTTTGTCTCTTTTTGTGAAAGAGTCAACAGTCACTGAAATAAATAAGATATTTTTAGATTTCATTTGGAAAAATAAATCCCACAAACTCAAGAATAGAGTACTAGCTAATTGCAAAGCGGAGGGGGGTCTTGAAGTCCTGAATTTCTGTGATGTTCTTAACACATTTAGGATCACCTGGTTAAGGAAGTGTCTCTCTAATCCAAATTCAATCTGGTATTTTATTCCTAATTACATCTTCAGCAAAATTGGAGGACTTCGCTTTCTTCTTCAGTGTAATTTTGTGCCAACCAAATTACCTATCAAACTCTCCAAATTTTATCAACAGGTCCTGCTTGCGTGGGTATTGGCCTTTGTCCACAATTTCTCACCTCACAAAACTCTCCTTTGGAACAACTCCAATATACTTGTTCGAAACAAGTCTCTATTTCTTCCCAAATGGCACGAAAAAGGAATTAATCACCTCCTAAATTTATTTGATGAATTGGGTAATATGCTATCTTATGAGCAATTCATGTCTGTACACAACTTTCCAATTCCTTTTAAAATCTTTAATTTAGTAATACGTGCCATTCCTAATGGTCTGATTCAGCTTATGGCAAACCACTTAAAATATAGTAAAGCTGCTCCTACAGATTCTATTTTAACACTAGACGGAATTGAATTAATAGACATAAAATGTAATAATCAGCATATACGTCGAATTCTATTAAAAAATAACAAAATTGTGCCCAGAGGGAAATCTTTTTGGAATTCTCAGATTTTGGACGTAAATTGGAAAAAAGCATGGCTTTTACCTTATAAATACTGTATTACTAATAAAGCCAAGATGATACATTTTAATATCTTACATAATATATATCCGGTTAATTCCTTAATTTCCAAATTTATTGATATTAGCAATATTTGTTCTTTCTGTGGGAATGAAACTGAGACAATTTCTCATTTATTCTTTGACTGTATGATCACAAAGCAATTTTGGGCTGATTTAACGTTTCATTTCTTTAAACCATCTGAAACCCCCTGTGTTCTTAATCTGAAGGATATTGTTTGCTATTATAGTAACCCAAACGATAACAATTTTGCATACTTAATTAATTTCATCATTCTTTATGCAAAATTTTTTATCTACAAACAGAAATTCTCAAGATCCTCTCCCAGATTTACCCCTTTCCTGATCGAATTGAAATCCATATTTAATTCGATTAAATTAATTAACAACAAGAAAAGCAACAAGATATTGACATTTTTGAATGCCTTTTTCCTTTAAAAGCCTTAATTACATATATCCAGAGACATTGTTCCTGTTTTACTGTGTATTTTTATTTTATTTTATAATATACATTTTTTTTCTACATTCATTACCCTTCGTTGTAAATTATATTTAAAGATGAAAATGTATATGTTAGTTTAATACCTGAAGTGAACTTGTGATACTGTTGTGTTGTACTGTCTATTCAAAATGTTCAATAAAGTTTGTTATTAAAAAAAAAAATATATATATATATATTTCTTTGCCTCTGTGTTTGTTTTTACCCCAGGCTCTTCTATTTTAATATATATTTTATATACTATTTTAATTCGGTTGATGAAAAAAATTAACAAAATAAATTAACGCCACATTCGCGAGTCAGCTCCTCCGTCCGTTCCGCCTAAGCCCCGAGAAGCCGCTGCTGCTCCAGCAGTGGGACGTTTACGTTTCTCCGACCGAACTTGCAACAATGCTGTGGTTCAATCGGGCTGCAAGATTGGATGAATATAAAGTCTGCATATACTAGCAGTGGTTCTCAATTATTTCACACCCGCCCCTAACAAGAAGAAAAAGATTCGCGCCCCCCAACCACCAATTCTTTTTCTGTCTTTGTAGATTGTAATTAGATTGTCAATAAAATATCCCTTAACTAAGCTAAATTGCAAAGAAATATAATTTTGAGAACTATTATAGTGAGGATCTCGAAACTCAGTACTCTGTTGTGCAAATATTGATGAGAGGACAAATATTTGTCATGTTATAGTTGGAGTTGGGTCACCGTGGAAATGAGAAGTAGTTAGTAAATCCACCTTTAAAAGCCAAACTTACTCCAATGCGTGTTCGTTTTTTTGTGCTCAAGAAGAAAAGGGTCAAATAAAGACTCAACAACTGATTAGAGTTCCGATATTTAGTTTCTCCAATTTCTGCTGTTCAGGAAATTGTCAGGGTCGCCTTTCGGCGAGGAGGAAGGTGGACCCAAAAGGCGAGGAGGCAGGGAAATGGATGACGTCAAGGGAGTTTATTAACGGGGTTCCACAAGGGGAGACAACTGGGACGGGAGCAGACACAACAAAGGTACCAAACGTGACTAATAGAAAAGGAGGGCGAGGAACAACACTGAGCGAGGTAAACGGGAACGAGGAGGGGAACAAGAGCATGAACGTGAACGTGAACGTGAACGTGAACGTGAACGTGAACGTGAACGTGAACGTGGCAGTCCGTAGGTTGCGGCAATGACCCGACACTGAGTAGTGGGTCTGGGAGGCTTAAATAGTCCGAGTAATCAGGGGAGCAGATGGGAAACAGGTGCGTGATGAGGGTAACAGGGAACAGGTGCGTGGCTTGGTGAGGGCGAGGTGCTGAGGGGAAACGCCCCTACTCGGCTGATCAAACATAAACAAGGTGCACATGGCAGGGAGGTGAGAAAATAACAACACAAACAATAACAAAAACCGCATGCACACGAAAACAATAACAAAAACCCTGTCATGCCCGACGCGGATCATGACAGAAATAGTACAAAGACATCTGGGCGGCTTTTTCTGAATCTCACGAGAAAACTGCACTCGGGCGAGCACAGTCGAAAAATGCGCACCATCTTTCAGCCCAGCTTCAGTTTTTATAGGAGTTTTTTTATGTCAAGGGTAATGTAGGTTGAATCGGTCGTCCTCGCTCCCTCCCACGGCACGGGTCCACGTCCAAGGGAAGGTCCTCCCCAGGTTAGTCATCGTCTGGATAGTTGATTCCCGTCTGGTCACCAAAACTGGCACGCCAAGGCTGGCCTTCTCCGGCGGGCCGTCCCTCCGTCTCCCCGCTGGCATCCTTCTGTAATCTTGTTAGTGTGCATGTGTGCGCGTGTATGTGCAAGTCTATGTGGGTGTATGTGTGTGTGTAGGTGCAGGTGCAGGTGTATGTATCCGTGTCTGTGTGCACGCGCGTGTATGTTCAGGTGTATGTATATGTCTGTGTGTGTGAATGCGTACGTGCATGTGCTCCGATCTCCAGTTGTTATGTCTTTCGGAATGTGTTTTTCTTTTGATAGCGTCTGTGTGAGTCCTCCAGTGCCCAATTTGGTATGTTTGCATCTCTACAGCCAATGTGGAGAATGTGCTTCGTCGTATTTGTCCATGAAGTGCTGTGAATGCAAGTCATGGAAATGCTATGTGTGCAAATTTGTTCTCACTACTGAGAATTTCAATAAAGTTCACACATTTAAACTAAGTACTATAAATTTAGCATATGAGAAAAATATAATAAATCAGTAAACATCAGGCCTACAATCCCAGTCATTCTTGTGACCCGTGCTTCTAGTTTCATTTGATAAATGCTTTTTGTTTCATCCATGTTTAACATATTCAGTAAATATGAACCTGCTAAATTAAATAATTGACCTGTCCTGTAAGTGTTTAAAATAATGCCAGCAATCATAATACAATCCTTCATTTATCATTGCAATACTTTTACCATTGCAGCATTTTTATCATTGCAGTATTTTCTATCATTGCAGTATTTTTTATCATTGCAGCATTTTATTAATTTCCCCTCTGGAACATAGACAGACATTCGGAGTGTTTCCTTACACTTGTGTATGTTGTGGGATGTAAGTGTGTATATACACATGGGGATTTGTGTATTTACGTATATACAGTGTATATTTGCATGTTTTTTATGAATGTCTGCTGCTAATGTTATACATTAACGGCTACATTACGCCGCCGCCTCTGTGTGATCTATTTCTTTGCTGCTGTAACACCTCAAATTTCCCCATTGTGTGACTAATAAAGGACATCTTTATCTTTATCTTTAAAAACCTTGTGTTGGTGCTTGTTAAATAATTTTCCATAAGATTAAGATTGAACAAAATAGTGAAAATAAAATTTAAAAAGTAAATTCTGTAACAATTAAACATTGAATACTAAATTATTCCTAAAACACTTCAATGAATCTTGAAATTAATAGTGAATTATTGTAGTTTATCGAATACTGAAACGAATAATGAAATATTAAAGTCCTTAAATAAATACCGAAATAACAAATAAATAAAACAGTGACATATTTTAATTTGAAATTCGCAATCACATCACAACCTGGTGAAAAACCCTGTAAAAAGGCAAATATGTTGACATAAAGTATCACTTTATCATGTCAACTGATAATAATAGGGAAATACATTTGGAATACTATCCAACCAACAACATGGTGTCAGGTGTGAAAACAAAACCAGCAACAAAAGTCAAATTCAATACATCTCTCAAGTTCATATTTGGGAACTAAAATGTTTGTTCATGTGCATACGGTTTAAATCTTACGTTTTTTCTCTGTTTCGAAGAAGATAATGATTTGCATCGCAAATGGCGACATCTGACGGTGAGTTGGTGACAGTGCGCCACATAGCCAGCAGCCAATCATATCACAGCGGGGTGTGTCCTGTTCTTCCGCTTTCGTAACGAACAGGAAGTCCTTTCCTTGCGACTTTGAAGAACGTCGCTCTTTCATTCATCTCGTCGAACAAAGAGAAGCACACGAGTTAGCGCCAAGCAAAGACCAAGTGCGGATTTGTTGAGATTGACGTTTGAAAATGTGTGCAAGAACGACACCCAAGTACAAAGTGGAACTTTGTGGAATAAAAGAAGAGAACGAGCAACATCTTCAACTGCTGGGCAAAGGTTGGAACCAGCTTCGTGTTGTGCTACACAAAGCAGGTTTGTACACGTCTAACTCTCATTTGCTTTGTAAAGAACGACTTTCTATCGTTAAAAATATGCATCACAACATTAAGTTGTTTGGGGAAATCGGTCAAGGTTATTGCCGTTTTATTTTTTAATATTGGGGGGGGCTAGCAGAGAGAGGGTGCACAGAGCTGAAGGAAGCAGGACGACCGGTAAAAATGAACAACAATGCCTGCTTTTTCCCTGGTGTCAGTCACCTTTATCTGGTGCAGTAAGCTATTTCAGTCAGCAGCAAATTAAGCTCTCCCAAAGGCCTCAGGGCATTTCAACCTGACACCTCATGTTTCAAAACTATGCTTACAGGTTAATAGAAGGTCACAAAAACATGGACCTCTTAAACAGGAAAACGTGAGTTCAGTGGTAACAGAGTTGTGTCTATGCTGGCAGTTTAGCAGGAAGCCACAAAAACAGATGGACGTCTTGAACCGTGTTTGACAGGAAACCGTTTAGCTCGCATTTAACAGAATTGTGACCCAAACATTGTGTTGTAAGCTGAAACCGTTCGAACAACAGGAAGAGTGAGGACGGGTGTGATGAAGTCAAAGTGTTCATGTTTTTCCATTCTTTATGAGTTTGCATATTCAAATTGCTTTGCTGTGCTTCAATAAAACACCGCACAGGAGCGGGAAAGCTTTTCTCTTTGGCGGACTGCTCCTTGCAAGTGACAAAGACAATCTTGGCTGGGTGATTCACTTGTACAGGCTTGTCTCGTTTTTGACAAAAACTCTGACATATCTTGTTCAAGCAATTCCTTACGGAAGGAATTCTGCCTGACTCTAAAACATGTGCACACTGCGGCGAAAGCATTAATGGCGGTTAATCAATTTTAGTGGATAAAACACAAAATATTCAGTTTTTTAAAAAAATCAAGTACGTATTGGTCTTATTTATGAACTTTGTACTGGCTTGGTCGGGTGAGAGTCAATGAACCTCGGGTGGCCCTGCACTGTTTTGTGCACGTGTGCATAGTTTCACCTCATCCAATCATTTAAAATACATTGAATGCATCCATCCAGGGTTGCACGGATCTCATCAGTGAACAAGCGCATGCTGCAAGGAATGCATCTGCATCTTTGGCTTACTATGGGCTTAAAAAGGGAGAACGTCACAACCCCCTTTTCTCCCAACAAGCCCAGGAGCATTTAGTTCTATCTCTTAATGCAAAAAGAAATACTTTTATTTCACTTGAAGGATTCCTATTTTATCAATGACATAATGTTGCGATGGCCCCCAGTGGTCTGCATCAATATGTTGGGGTCCCACAACAGGTGTTCCATCAGACGCACACAATAGCCTGTGTGTGCTAACTTCAGCTCGCTTCCAGAAACGTCTGTGACGATGTCAGGAATGAACTCGGGCACCAGCTGCAACGTGCTTCCTTTTTAAATGCTCGGTTATCACAGTTGTGCTGCTAGAAAATGGAGGTTTACATCGTAGGACGGAATTTTGTGAAATGCCCCCATGGTCCGGTCCAAGTTGGGGTCGCACGCATTAATCCGTGTGCAGCAGGCTCAAGTCAAGGTAGCACGGTAGAAACAATATAAGTCAAAGTCGCCGCATGAGGTTTGACTTGACCAAACCAAATGTGTGTTTGTCTTTCTGTGTCCTACAGAAGTCAGTGAATACTATCTCCGTTCTGTGAAAGAGGAGCCAGACTGGACTCACATCAAAAAGGAGGAGGAAGAGGAGGAGATCAACAAGTCACCAGTGAACGTTGTCCCTATAAAGACTGAAGATGAAAAAAAGGATGAGAATGAGGACAACAGAGGAGCGGAGCCGACAAGCAGCAGCTCAAGTCATCACGTGACAAAAGGTGATGAAGACCACTGGGGGCCATCACAAGCACAAAATGAGGACACATTATCAGACGCTCATGTCGATGATGATACTAATGATGATGATGATGATGATGATGATGGGCAAGCCAAAGGTGAAAGGGCATGTCACACTGACTCATTGACTTCAAAGCTGTCTTTAAAAGGGCACAGAAAAACACACAGTGGTGAAAAACCTTTTTCCTGCTCGGTTTGTGGCAAAAGCTTCTCTCGGAAGTCTAATTTAGTAAGGCACACAAGAACGCACAGTGAAGAAAAACCTTTTTCCTGCTCGGTTTGTGGCAAAAGCTTCTCTCGGAAGTCTAATTTAGTAAGGCACACAAGAACGCACAGTGAAGAAAAACATTTTTCCTGCTCAGTTTGTGGAAAATGCTTCTCTCAAAAGGCAAGGTTAATAGCACACACAAGAACACACAGTGGAGAAAAACCTTTTTCCTGCTTGGTTTGTGGAAGATACTTCTCTAGAAAGTCAAATTTACAAATTCACACAAAAACACACAGTGGTGAAAAACCAATTTCTTGCTCAGTTTGTGGCAAAAGCTTCTCTCGAAAGTTTGATTTAACAATCCACACAAGAACGCACAGTGGTGAAAAACCTTTTTCCTGCTCGATTTGTGGCAAAAGCTTCTCTCGGAAATCTAATTTAGTAAGGCACACAAGAACGCACAGTGGTGAAAAACCTTTTTCCTGCTCAGTTTGTGGCAAAAGCTTCTCTCGAAAGTTTGATTTAACAATCCACACAAGAATGCACAGTGGAGAAAAACCTTTTTCTTGCTCAGTTTGTGGCAAGAATTTCTCTCAAAAGTCGCATTTAACAAACCACACAAGTACACACAGTGGTGAAAAACCCTTTTCCTGCTCAGTTTGTGGAAAGAGTTTCTATCGTAAGTCGCATTTACGACGCCACACAAGAACACACAGTGGAGACCAGCCATTCAGTTGCAGCGTTTGTGCTAAAAAATTATTTTCTAAAAACGGTGCTGAAAGACACGATTGTGCTGGTGAGAATTGCAGCGATCCTTGAAGCTTAAAAAAAGAAAACAAAAAACTGAAGGAACTGACTCTTTGTGGTAAGATGTAAATTTTGATTTTCAATTAAATATGATGAAATTGAATTTTGCAAAACTCTTTTATATACATTAAGCCAATGTGATCTGTGTCAGAAGAAGCAACGTGTCTGAGTGATGATGATTTGTTTTGGTGTTTACATCAAACATTTAAATGAAATTAATTGCCTTTGCCTGGAACATTTGTTAACGTTATGCTTTTCAGTTGTCTTTTTAATCGTACTTAATGGAAAAGGTGTGAGAAGAAACAGTGCTTATGAAATCGCTGCTTTCCACAATCATCAATAAAATCACTTGTTCCACTTGCTCAACTGGCCTTCATTACGCTGTGTGAAAAGGTGAAAAACTGAACAAGAAGTTGAACTCGAAAAAGAACCAGAAAGAGAAACGCAAGCAGTCTCAGTTTCTCTCAAAGGTTTTGGAATATCAGGAGTTGGCAACTTGATGGCGACTGGAGTCAGCGCTGGTTTTCTCGCTGTGTTTGGCTGGCTCGTATATATATGGTCCATTGAACAAAACTCAAACTCTTCAAATATCCCCTAACATACATT
Organism: Idiotropiscis lumnitzeri; assembly: GCF_059441095.1. NCBI lineage: Eukaryota > Metazoa > Chordata > Actinopteri > Syngnathiformes > Syngnathidae > Idiotropiscis > Idiotropiscis lumnitzeri. The sequence continues at coordinate 12,649,963 of NC_142392.1, forward strand.
TAATATTACGCTTTCTGAATAAATTTCTGACTTGCTAAATACACTTTCTAGGTTGAGCTCTATCAAGCGTTTGGGGTTTGTTGCTAAGCCGAATCTCACTTCGGAAAAAAAACTATAAATTTGTCAAATATACCAAATATATTTTTTCATGCTGTATTATATTTTTTATACATTGGATTATTTACATAGTGAAATAGGAAAATATTAAAATGTAAAATTGGAAACCACATACAGACTTAATTAAATTAATAACAAATGAAGAAACATTTTATGAATATTGAACTAATTGAGAAGAGTCCTGATCTTGAAATAAATATTAAATTATAAAAAATACAAAAAAATTAATTCAATTACCCGACCCCGGATGAGCGGCACAAAATGCCTGGAGGGATGGAATAATTTAAATTGCATCCAAATTCAAAAGAACAAATATGTTAAGAAATATTCAAGTGTGAAATAAAAAGGTTTAAATTGTTGATAATTTTACATATTAAAATAATTGAATAAATATTGTATTATTACATATACAAGCTTAAATATAAATTGAAATAAATGAAAAAAAAAGTCTTGTATTTTTAAATGGCCTAATTTAGATCTGGGAAGTAATTCTCTTTCTGAAACTATGAAGGGACTGGAGCTCACAGAAGTGACCAGTCTTGGTTCTGAAGTTCCGATGTAACCAGAAACTGCCCTGAGAGAAAATAGGCCTGAGCATTGTTTATGGTGGGGGCAATTCTCTCGCCAGGTCAGTGACCTTCCAGGGTATGGAAGTAATTTAAGGTGCCTTCAGTGAAGTCCTACTTTGTCCTACTTGAATGAATCCACATCAAAATACCATCATTTATGACACCACGGCTGGACAAATAATATCCAGAAACACACTTACGCACCACTGAGTGAGTGTTGGACGATATAGCTTCTCTTGAAATGTCCGACTTGAAAATGTCCTTGCAAGTGTATCTGCAATTAAATCCACAGGACCTTTTCAAACTTGTCTTTATCTTCGGGTTCATCATAAACAAAGGTGTTGAATACAGTGAACCCCGCTACTTCGCGGTTCACCTTTCGCGGGTTCAGTGCTTCGCGGGTCTAAAAATAATTCGGGGCATTGTAGTTTCGCCGAGCGGCACGACGGGGCGCTGGAGCGGTTAGACGGCCGGCGTGCGCCGAAGAAGAGCGTGGGCGAAGAGGAGAGTGGACGAAGAAGAGCACCTTCCCCGGGCACGGGCGGTGTCAAGCGGCCCATAAGTTTAACCGAATGGAAGCTCCGCAGGAGACCGGCCGGCGTGCGTGGTAGTTAAGCCGAATAGGAGCACCTTCCGCCCGGGCAACGGCGGAGAGCGAGGCTGTCAGTTATGAATGAATGAATAAATAAATAAATAAATGAAGAATGCCACCTTTCATTTCACTGTCATGATCCGTGCCTGTCATGCCGCGTGTGTTTTTGTTTTTTCAACTGTGTGGGCGTTCCTCCAGCGATCATCTCGCGCCATGCCATCAGCTGCTGCGAGACGCGCTGATTACACTGACTATATTGTGATTATAATAAATATCTTTGTATCACCACCTTTTTTCCCGTGTCTGCGTTTGGAGAGTCCTGCTCAACCCTCCAGCTCTGCTGGAGGATCATAACATTCACAGGGCACACCGGACGGCGTACCAGCAGGTAAAAGTTGAAGTAATTAAATACAAAAAGAAGTAATTGAATAAATACAAAAATAATGGCTGGGGAATAAAAAAATAAGTTTTAATAATAATTTGTTTTTTTTTGTTATAACATGAATTTCACTCTCTCTCTCTCTCTACCCATATACATACATATATATATATATACATACATATATATATATATATATATATATATATATATATATATACATATATATATATATATATATATATATATATATACATATATACATATATATATATATATATATATATATATATATATATATATATATATATATATATATATAAATATATATATATATATTTTTTCTTTTAAAGTATTTTTGAAGGTGCGCCGCTACTTCGCGGATTTTCAGTTTTCGCGGGTGGTCTCGGTCCCCATAAACCGCGATAACCGAGGGTTCACTGTATAACATATTTGATTCAAAATCACATTTACATCTTATCACAAAGAGTCAATTCCTTCAGTTTTTTGTTGTCTTTTTTTAAGCTTCAAGGATCGCTGCAATTCTCACCAGCACAATTGTGTCTCTCAGCACCCTTTTTAGAAAAGAATTTTTTAGCACAAACGCTGCAACTGAATGGCTTGTCTCCAGTGTGTGTTGTTGTGTGGCTCGTTAAATGCGACTTACGATAGAAACTCTTTCCACAAACTGAGCAGGAAAAGGGTTTTTCGCCACCGTGCGTTCTTGCGTGCCTTGTTAATGTTGATTTTTGAGTGAAACTTTTCCTACAAACTGAGCAGGAAAAAGGTTTTTCTCCACTGTGCGTTCTTGTGTGGATTGTTATATCAAACCTTCGAGAGAAGCTTTTGCCACAAACTGAGCAAGAAAAAGGTTTTTCTCCACTGTGCGTTCTTGTGTGCCTTACTAAAGGAGACTTTCGAGAGAAGCATTTACCGCAAACTGAGCAGGAAAGAGTTTCTTCTCCACTGTGTGTTCTTGTGTGCCGTTTTAAAGACAACTTTGAAGTTGATGATTTCCCACACTGAGAACATACCCAATTGTCAGTGTGACATGCCCTTTCACCTTTGCCATGCCCATCATCATTATCACCATCATCATCGTCATGAGCGTCTGATAATGTGTCCTCATTATGTGCTTGTGATGGCCCCCAGTGGTCTTCATCACCTTCTGTTGTCACGTGACGACTTGAACTGCTGCTTGTAGGCTCCGCCCCTCTGTTGTCCTCACTCTCATCCTTGTTTTCATCTTCAGTCTTTATAGGGACAAAGTTCAGTGGTGACTTGTTGATCTCCTCCTCCTCCTCCTCCTCCTTTTTTATGTGAGTCAAGTCTGGCTCCTCTTTCACGGAACGGAGATCGTATTCACTGACGTCTGCAGGACACAAAAAGACAAATTTGGTTTGATCAAGTCCAAGCTCATGCGGCGACTTTGTCTTATATTGTTTCTACCGTGCTACCTTGACTTGTGCCTGCCGCATACGAAGCAATGCGTGCGACCCCTATTTAGAATTAGAATTAGAAATCCCTTTATTGTCATTGTACTCAAGTGTGCAACGAGATTAGAGAGCTCCCCTCTCCAGTGCAATACAACAATAATACAGACAAATATATAAATTGGATAAATAAGAGAGTGCAATGGAAAATAATACTGAATAGGGTATATAAAAAAACACATCACGATGCTGTTCTGCAAGGTAAGGGTGGTCTCGTGTGTGTGTGTGTGTGTGAGAGTTCAGAATAGAGATGGCTGTCTGAAAGTAACTGTTTCTCAGTCTATTGGTCCTCGATTTGATGCATCTGTAGCGCCTGCCAGAGGGCATCAGGTCGAACAGGTGTGAGTTTGGGTGGGTATTGTCTTTGACGATGTTGAGAGCCCTTCTGAGGCACCGGGCGGTGTAGATGTCCGACAGTGAGGGGAGAGGGCAGCCAATAATCCTTTGCGCTGTTTTGACTGTCCTCTGGAGCCTCACTCTGTCCGCCTCAGTGCAGCCGCTGTACCAGGTGGAGACACAGTAGGTCAGCAGGCTTTCGATGGACAAGTGGTCGAAGGTCAGCAACAGCTTCTTGTCCAGGTTGAATTTCCTGAGGACTCTCAGGAAGTGCAGACGCTGGTGGACCTTCTTTACCACTGCTGTGGTGTTGTGTGTCCAGGAGAGGTCATCGGAGCTCTGTACTCCCAGGAACTTGAACGTGTGGACCCTCTCCACACATTCGCCTCTGATGTAGAGGACGTGTGGCACAGTCTAATTCCTCCTAAAGTCGATGACAATCTCCTTTGTTTTTGAAATGTTAAGTTGCAGTCTGTTGTCCTCACACCAAGCCGTTAATCTCTGGACCTCCTCCCCGTAGGCTGCCTCGTCACCTTTCGAGATCAGACCGACCACTGTCATGTCGTCGGCAAATTTGACGATGGTATTATTACAGCGGGCCGGGCTGCATTCATAGGTGTAGAGGGCGTATAGGAGAGGACTCAGCACGCATCCTTGAGGGGAACCGGTGCTCAGCGTTCGGGTGGAGGACATGTAGGGGCCGAGTAACACAATCTGGGGTCTGTTGGTCAGAAAGTCCTTAATCCAGATGCGTGTGAGGGCAGGGAGACCGAGAATGTCCAGTTTGGAGATGAGGATGTCTGGTATTATCCTGTTGAATGTCGAGCTGTAGTCCACAAAGAGCATCCTTGCATAGCTCTGCTGTTGTTCCAGGTGGCCCAGCACACATGCAGAGCAGTGTCGATGGCGTCCTCAGTGGATCTGTTAGCCCGGTATGCAAACTGGTAGGGGTCCAGAGTGGGAGGAAGGCAGTCCCTGATGTGCTGGAGAACCAGCCTCTCGAAGCACTTCATGACGACTGGCGTGAGAGCAACAGGGCGGTCGTCATTCTGGTGGATTGTGGGTGACTTTTTGGGGCCAGGAATAATGGTGGAAGTTTTCAAGCAGGAGGGGATGACTGTTGAGCCAGGGAGCGGTTGAAGATCCTGCAAAAAACATGTGATAGTTGGTGGGCACATGCTCTGAGGAATTTGTCTGGTATTCCGTCGGGTCCAGTAGCTTTCCTGGGGTTAATAGCCAGGAGCGCACGCCTCACATCGTGTTCCTCTATGGTGAGTGAGGGGGAGTAGAGGCATGGAGTGCGGGAGTGTGACGGTTGGAGTGAGTCAAAGCGAGCAAAGAAGGGGTATAGCTCCTCCGCCAGCAACGTACTCAGGTCTACAGACGTTATGCTACTGGCTCGGCAGTTGGTGATGCTCCGTAGACCCTGCCACACCTCCTGTGGTCTGTTGCTGGCAAGGTGGGACTCCAGCCTCCCTTGTAGTCTGTTTTGGCTCGCTTAATGCCTTTTTTCAGGTCAGCACAGGCCACACTGTACATGTCTCTGTCACCTGACCTGAAGGCAGTGTCACGGGCCGTGAGGAGTGAGCGAACCTGGCTGGACATCCAGGGTTTCGTGTTCGGGAAAGTCCGAAGGGTCCTGTTTAGAAACTTCTCTGACAGTTCCGAAATATGAACTTGACAAACGTCTTCAACTTAACTTTTATTGCCGATTTTGTTAAAACATCTGCCACCATGTTGTCGGTTGGACAGTATTTCACACAGATTATCCTGTACCGCAGGCGTGGGCAAACTACGGCCCGGGGGCCACATGCGGCGTTTTGATCAGGCTCGCTGAACTTGAAAAAAAATTAAATGAATAAACCTTGTTCATGTTTTATTTTCAAAATACTGTGTTTTTTCAAAGACATATATATTGTTGTAATGCTTTTTTTCACTTTCATTTAAAATTAAATGTATTTTTTTTTCTCAGATGAGGTGAGGGTACCAAAACACTTTATCCATCTGCTCCTGGTCCGGCCCGTCTGTCAAATTTTTAGAACCCATTGTGGACCGCCAATCAAAAAGTTTTCCCACCCCTGCTGTAAAGGATCACAGGAACCTATCCCAGGTGTCTATGGGCGAAGGGCGCACAACTCCCTGAACTGGTCGCCAGCCAGGAACAAGGCAGACATAGACAGTGTCACTGAGTGAGAACCGAACCCACGATACCCGCACACAAATCAGGCGAATGTACCACTACACCATCAGTGACAATCCCAAATCTATTTTCCCATTATTAACAGTTGACGTAATAAAGTTATACTTTATGTCAAGTTTGCACCTTTGCCTTTTTATAGGCTTTTTCGACAGTGCCTTGATTGTCCGAAAAAACAATAGGTTGCTCTTTATTTTTTGCATGTGATGTTTTCTTTCTCCCAAGGGGACATTTCACATGGATTGAGCTGTTAAGTAACTAAAAAAGTAAAAGAAAAAAAATTATGAAGATTCTTTGGGAATATGCAAGAAAGAAATCTTTCAGATCAAAATTTCACGTTGTGGTTTGACAAATGTTGATAAATTATATTTTCGATGAGGTTTTTGTTTGTTGTTTATTCATTTAATTGTATACTCACTTCAATATTAAAGTATTTTTTCTTTCACAGTTTATTTTACCTCTTTCAGTATTTAATTCGATTTTCATGTAATTATTGAAGCTTGCTTATGTATTACTACAATATGTATCCAAATGTTTTTATATATTTATATATTTAAAGATAAAGATGTCCTTTATTAGTCCCACAATGGGGAAATTTGAGGTGTTACAGCAGCAAAGATATAGATCACACAGAGTCGGCGACGTAATGTAGCCGTTAATGGATAACATAAGCAGCAGACATTCATAAAAAGCATGCAAATATACACAGTATAAACGTATCTAAGTGTAAGGAAACACTCCTAATGCCTGTCCATTATACAGAGGGGGAAACATTGTAATGATAAAAAATACTGAATGATTGAAAATACTGCAATGATAACAATATTGCAATGATATATTTAATATTTTTAAATACCTTTGATTTCAATCTTGAATATTTGTCTTCATATTTGTTCATTTAAATATGTGTGGAATTATTTTATTTATTTTTTTAATTAATAATTAAAATTTGATTATTTTTTTATCTTTCAAAATTTGGAGCCTTTAATCTGTCCAATTTTTAGTTAATAATTCTATATTTATTTTTAATTTAATTAACTCTGTGAATGGTTGTGGATTTTAAATTGAAATTTTACACTATTTTATTATTTAAATGTTAGAGTGTTATTTATTTCAGTGTTTATTTAATTAGTTAAATATTTCATGTTTAATTTCAGTATTCATGAAACTATGGTAATTCACTTTTCCAATTCAGACAGCAGCAGCAACAAACGGCGTGATGCGGATAATCTCCTCCGTGGTGACAAATAAACGCTGACTCCAGTCGCCATCAAGTTGCCAACTCCTGACATTCCAAAACCTTTGAGACAAACTGAGACGATTTGCGTTTCTTTTTCTTGTTCATTTTATAGTTCAACTTCTAGTTATGTTTTTCACCTTTTCACAGAGCAATGAAGGCCAGTTGAGCAAGCGGAACAAGTGATTTTATTGATGATTGTGGAAGGCAACGATTTCATAAGCACCGTTTTTTCTCACACCTTTTCCATTAGGTACGATTAAAAAGACAACTAAAAATCATAACGTTAAAAAATGTTGTTCCAAGCAAAGGCAATTAACTTCATATACATGTTTGATGTAAACACACAAAAAAATTAATCATCACTCAGACACGTTGCTTCTTCTGGCAATGATCACATTGGCTTAGTGTCAGTAAAAAAGCTTTGCAAAATTAAATTTATCATATTTTATTCAAAATCACATTTACATCTTACCACAAAGAGTCGGTTCCTTCAGTTATTTTTTTGTCCTTTTTTTTAAGCTCCAAGGATTGCTGCAATTCTCGCCAGCACAATTGTGTCTCTCAGCACTCTGTTTAGTGGAGAATTTTTTAGCACAAACGCTGCAACTGAATGGCTTGTCTCCACTGTGTGTGCTTGTGTGGCTTCGTAAATGTGCCTTTCGAGAGAAACTCTTGGCACAAACTGAGCATGAAAAAGGTTTTTCTCCAGTGTGTGTTCTTGTGTGTATTTTTAAATCAGACTTTCGAGAGAAGCGTTTACCACAAACTGAGCAGGCAAAAGGTTTTTCCACACTATGTGTTCTTCTATGTTTTGTTAAAGTTGCCTTATCAGAGAAGCTTTTGCCACAAACCGAGCAGGAAAAAGGTTTTCCTTCACTATGTGTTCTTATATGTTCTCTTAAATGATACTTTCGAGAGAAGCATTTTCCACAAACTGAGCAGGAAAAGGGTTTTTCTCCACTGTGTGTTCTTTCGTGGCTTGTTAAATTAGACTTTTGAGAGAAACTTTTGCTACAAACAGAGCAGGAAAAAGGCTTTTCTCCACTGTGTGTTCTTCTATGTTTTGTTAAAGTTGAGTTATCAGAGAAGCTTTCGCCACAAACTGAGCAGGAAAAAGGTTTTCCTCCACGATGAGTTCTTCTATGTTCTGTTAAAATAGACTTTTGAGAGAAGCTTTTGCCACAAATTGAGCAAGAAAAGGGATTTTCTCCACTGTGTGTTCTTGTGTGACTTGTTAAAGCTGACTTAAAAGAGAAACTCTTGCCACAAACTGAGCAAGAAAGAGGTTTTTCTTTACCGTGGGTTCTTGTGTGCCATTTTAAAGAGAACTTTGAAGTTAATGATTTCCCACAGTGAGAACATACCCAACAGTCAGTGTGACATGCCCTTTCACCTTTGGCTTGCCCATTTTCATCATCATCACCATCATCATCATGAACGTCTGATAATGTGTCCTCATTATGTGCTTGTGATGGCCCCCAGTGGTCTTCATCAACCTCTGTTGTCACGTGATGACTTGAGCTGCTTCTTGGAGGCTCCGCCCCTCTTTTGTCCTCACCCTCACCCTTGTTTTCATCTTCAGTCTTTATAGGGAAAACGTTCAGTGGTGACTTGTTTATCTCCTCCTCGTCCTCCTCCTCCTTTGTGATCTGAGTCAAGTCTGGCTCCTCTTTCACAGAACGGAGATCGTTTTCACAGACGTCTGCAGGACACAAAAAGACAAACACAAATTTTGTTTGGTCAAGTCAAAGCTCATGCGGCGACTTTGTCTTATATTGTTTCCACCGTGCTACCTTGACTTATTCCTGCCGCACACGGTGCAATGTGTGCGACCCCGATTTGGTCCAGACCATGGGGGCATTTCACAAAATTACGTCCTACAATGTAAACCTCCCTTTCCTAGCAGCACAACAGTGATAAACGAGCATTTAAAAAGGAAGCACGTTGCGGCTGAGGCCCGATTTCATTCCTGACATAGTCACAGACGTTTCTGGAAGCGAGCTGAAGTTAGCACACACAGGCTATTGTGTGCGTCTGATGGAACACCTGTTGTGGGACCCTAACTGATTGATGGGGGCCACTGCAACATAATGTCATTGATAGAATAGAAATCCTTCAAGTGAAATATGTTTACAAGTATTTATTTTTGCATTCAGAGATAGTTTCATCGTGGGTACTTACTGTATTTTCATGACCATAAGGCGCACTTCAAAGTCCTAAATCTTCCCCAAAACAAACGAGACGCCTTGTAATGTGACACGCCAATTATATGGACTGAGAAACTCTCTCGACCATGGGCTTGTTCCCCTTGAGGTATTTCAGAGTGCATGTTAGCACACCCTGCCGGCCAAAATCTGAGACATCTTTGCTTCAAATTGACTGTGACATATATATTATATGAATACGGTGTTTGGAGATGGTGCAGGAGAAAGCTGGACAAAATGGCAGCTGTCCACGATGTTGTAGTCTGTCTTATCATTCATGTTATTGCAAGCAAGATACATCACAGGTTTAGACAACAGACTGCAAAAAAATAAATGAAAACACACTGCCCAAAGCACACCACTCACATTTCTCTAACCAGCCATCTGATTGGCTGAGGCTCCCGGAATGCATCAGTACTGTTTTTGTGTTGTTTTTATTTCTTATAGGGATATGAATGGCATGAGAGATACATGTTTTGTGATAATTTTATTTCTTTGTTTCATTGTTTGCTTGTAAGCTGTTCAGAGATATTTTTGGTTTTGATTTAAAACCATGACTCTATGGTGTGGTGACCAGTGAAATCCCTCCCCTGACAATCTCAACAAATCCGCACTTGATCTCTGTGCTTCTATTTGTTAGACGAGACGAATGAAAGATCGCGTCGTTTTTTAAAGTAGCGCTGAACGGATCCGCTGCTTGAAAACGGCAGTCTGTTCGGCAGCAAAGCGGAAGAACAGGACACACCCCGCTGTGATATGATTGGCTGCTGGCCGTGTGGGGCACTGTCATCAACTCACCAACAGATGTCACCATTTGCGATGCAAATCATTGTTATCTTCTTCTAAACATCGGAAAAACTTAAGATTTAAACCGTATGCAAATGAACAAACATTTTAGTTCCCAAACATGAACTTGACAGATTAATTAAACTTAACTTTTGTTTCTGGTTTTGTTGAAACATCTGCCACCATGTTGTCGGTTGGACAGTATTCCAAATGTCATGCCATGTCATTATCCACACCGCTTATCCTGTCCTGGGTCGCGGGAGGGTGCCGGAGCTGACGTGATAAAGTGTTTCTTAATGTCAACATATTTGCACCTTTGCCTTTTTACAGGCTTTTTCGCCAGTGCTATGGTGCCTTGATTGTCCTCAAAAACAATTAGTCGCTCTTTATTTTTTGCATGAGATATTTTTTTATCTCCCGAGGGGATATTTCACGTGGATTGAGCTCTTAAGTAACTAAAAAAGTAAAAGAAAAAAATGATTAAGGCTCTTTAAGAATATGAATACGCAAGAAAGAAATTTCTCAGATCAACATTTCACATTGTCGTTTGTCAAATGTTGATAAATTGTATTTTTCATTAGGGATTTGTCTGTTGTTTTTCATTTATTTGCACGTCACTATTTCAGTATTTTTTTCTTTTACTATTCTTTACCTCTATCAGTATTTAATTCGATTTTCATGGAATTATTTAAGCTTGCTTATGTAATACTACAATATTTATTCAATTTTTTTAATCCATAAAAATTATTTCAATATTTTTTTAATTATTTTTATTTAAATCTTGAATATTTGTCAACATATTTGTTCATTTAAATGTGTGCAATTATTTTATTTATTTATTGCATTAATTAATACTTAGAATTTCATTCATTATTTTTTATCTTTCAAAATTCATTAAATATTTATTAAATGTTTCTATATTTATTATGAATTTAATTAACTCAGTATGTGGTTGTGAATTTTAAATTGAAATATTTCTGTGTTTTTTTAGGTACTTAAATATTTAATTATTCGTTTCAGTATTCATTAAATTACGGCGATTCACTCTTGCAATTCAGACGCGCAGCAACAAACTGCGTAATGCGGATCCTCTCCTCCGTCGTGACAGAAAAAAAGAAGCGGGAAGATTTACGAAAGCAGGAACGGACCGTGTAACAGCAGAGCGATAAAAACACTGTGTTCAGGAGGCGCACACGATATTTGTGCCTTTCTTCATTTTTACTTTGTTTATTAATGTACATTGTTTGCATTGGCCTCAAGGACTCATTCGGCGTGTATGTATTTGTAGTTTTCACTGTGTCACGTGATTTCCTAAAGCCATCAAAGAAAGAGAAATAAAAAAAGAAAATCTCGACATCAGTCTGAATCGTGGCCTTTTCGCTGGACCGGTGTAGCTACACTCTTGACATTCCAAAATCTTTGAGAGAAACTTAGACTACTTGCATTTATCTTTCTTGTTCTATTTAAAGTTCAACTTCTAGTTCAGTTTTTCACCTTTTCACAGCGTAATGAAGGCCAGTTGAGCAAGTGGAACAAGTGATTTTATTGATGATTGTGGAAGGCAACGATTTCATAAGCACCGTTTCTTCTCACACCTTTTCCATTAAGTACGATTAAAAAGACAACTGAAAAGCATAATGTTAACAAATGTTGTTCCAGGCAAAGGCAATTAATTTTATTTATAATGTTTGATATAAAGCCACTGATGGTGTAGTGGTACACTCGCCCGAGTTGTATGCAGGCAGCGTGGGTTCAGTTCCCACTCAGTGACGGTGTCTATGTCTGCCCTGTGACTGGCTGGTGACCAGTTCAGGGTGTAGTGCGCCTTTCGCTCGGAGCCAGCTGGGATAGGCTCCCGCACCCTCCCGCGACCCTTTTCAGGATAAGCGGTGTGGAAAAGGACATGACATGTTTGATATAAAAACAAAAAAAAATCATCATCACTCAGACACAATGGTTCTTCTGGCAATGATCACATTGGCTTAGTGTCAATAAAAAAGCTTTGAAAATTTCAATTTATTATATTTTATTCAAAATCACATCTTACCACAAAGAGTCGGTTCCTTCAGTTTTTTTGTCCTTTTTTTAAGCTTCAGATCGCTGCAATTCTCACCAGCACAATCGTGTTTCTCAGCACTCTGTTTAGTGGCAAATTTCTTAGCACAAACGCTGCAACTGAATGTCTTGTCTCCACTGTGCGTTCTTGTGTGGATTCGTAAATTTGACTTTACAGAGAAAGATTTACCGCAAACCGAGCAGGAAAAAAGGTTTTTCTCCACTGTGTGTTCTTGCGTGCCTTGTTAAATGAGAATTTTGGGAGAAGCTTTTACCACAAACTGAACAGGAAAAAGGTTTTTCTCCATTGTGTGTTCTTGTGTGGCTTGTTAACGTTGAGTTTTGAGAGAACTCTTTCCACAAACTGAGCAAGAAAAAGGGTTTTCTCCAGTGTGTTTTCTTGTGTGGATTCGTAAATGTGACTTTCCAGAGAAGTTTTTACCACAAACTGAGCAGGAAAAAGGTTTTTCTCCAGTGTGTGTTCTTGTGTGTTCTGTTAAATATGTCTTTTTCGAGAAGCATTTTCCACAAACTGAGCAGGAAAAAGGTTTTTCAACACAGTGTGTTTTTGTGTGAATTTGTAAATTAGCCTTTCTAGAGAAGTATCTTCCACAAACCAAGCAGGAAAAAGGTTTTTCTCCACTGTGTGTTCTTGTGTGGTTTGTTAAATGCGACTTTTGAGAGAAACTCTTGCCACAAACTGAGCAAGAAAAAGGTTTTTCTCCAGTGTGTGTTCTTGTGTGCGTTTTTAAACTTGACTTTTGAGAGAAACTCTTGCCACAAACTGAGCAGGAAAATGTTTTTTCTCCACTGTGTGTTTTTTTGTGCAGTTTTAAAGACAACTTTGAAGATAATGAGTCAGTGTGACATGCCCTCTCACCTTTAGTTTGCTCATTATCATCATCATCGTCACGAGCGCCTGATAATGTGTCCTCATTTTGTGCTTGTGATGGCCCCCAGTGGTCTTCATCACCTTCTGTTGTCACGTGATGACTTGAGCTGCTGCTTGGAGGCTCCGCCCCTCTGTTGTTCTCACTCTCATCCTTGTTTTCATCTTCAGTCTTTATAGGGACAACGTTCACTAGTGACTTGTTGATCTCCTCCTCCTCCTCCTCCTTTTTGATGTGAGTCAAGTCTGGCTCCTCTTTCACAGAACAGAGATCATTTTGTCTGACGTCTGCAGGACACAAAAAGACAAATTTGGTTTGGTCAAGTCAAAGCTCAGGCGGTGACTTTGTCTTATATTGTTTCTACCGTGTTACCTTGACTTGTGCCTGCCGCATACAGAGCAATGTGTGCGACCCCGATTTGGACCGGACCATGGGGGCATTTCACAAAATTACGTCCTACGATGTAAACCTCCTTTTAGCAGCACAACAGTGATAAACGAGCATTTAAAAAGGAAGCACGTTGCGGCTGATGCCCGATTTAATTCCTGAATTAGTCACAGACGTTTCTGGAAGCGAGCTGAAGTTAGCACACACAGGCTATTGTGTGCGTCTGATGGAACACCTGTTGTGGGACCCTAACTTATTAATGGGGGCCACCGCAACATAATGTCATTGATAGAATAGGAATCCTTCAAGTGAAATATGTTTACAAGTATTTCTTTTTGCATTTAGAGAAAGCTTCATCGTGGGTATTTTTGCTTCCATTATAATCTGGATCCCTAAAAGAATTAAAGGGGCCCTGGCATCAGAGTCGCTATTTATTGCATGATTTACGTTTGTTTTTTTTTTTTTTGCCCAAAATGACATTTAGCCTGCGAGTACGTTCCGACATTACCCTTTTTATTTTTTATAAAATTTCTGTTTTTAAATAAAATTTAAAACATTATGTTTGAAGAGTCAAAATCCCTACACATAAGCATTAAGCAACAACACTTTCACTCTGACTTTCATGTTGACATATTTGAATAATGACTGTATATTTTAAAGTTATCCAATATGTATTCAAATTCGACTAAGATACACCATAATATTTTAAGAGTTCACTGAATTATTTTGGAACTGCAATGATGCTTAACAGCCATAGGGTGTCAGTAATGAGTAACAAAGTAACACAACATTGTCATTTGCATAAATTACCAGGAACTATGAGTTGCGGGGGAGATGCAAACCACCTGGGCCACAGGAACTTTATGACCAGGAACTAAATGTTCCTGGCCTTGTTGGTAGAAAAGGGGGTTGTGGCGTACTCCCTTTTTAAGCCCATAGTAAGCCAAAGATGGAGATGCATTCCTTGCAGCATGCGCTTGTTCACTGATGAGATCCGTGCAACCCTGGATGGATGCATTAAATGTATTTTAAATGTTTGGATGGGGTGAAACTACGCACATGTGCACAAAACAGTGCAGATCCACCGGAGGTTCATTGACTCTCACCCGACGAAGCCAGTACAAAGTTAATAAATAAATAAGACCATTACGTGCTTGATTTTTTTTTAAAACTTAATATTTTGTGTTTTATCCACTAAAATTGATCAACCGCCATTGATGTTTTCGCCGCAGTGTGCATATTATTGAGAGTCAAGCAGAATTACTTCCGGAAGGAATTGCTTGAACAAGATATAAATACCAGAAAATGTAAAATTTTAAATAATCAGTTCAAATTTTATGAAAAAAAAAAAAAAACATGGAGTTCACCCCCCCCCCCATTGGTTATTCTTTGGCATATATTTTCTGCACTGATTTCATTTGGCAAAAACAAATGTTCAGCAGACCTGCAAGTAAAAGGCAATATTTAAAAATAAAGCGGCAATAACCTTGGACGCATTTCCCCAAACAACTTAATGTTGTGATGCATATTTTTAACGATAGAAAGTCGTTCTTGACAAAGCAAATGAGAGTAAGACGTCTACAAACCTGCTTTGTGTGGCACAACACGAAGCTGCTTCCTAACTTCGCCCAGCAGTTGAAGATGATGCTCGTTCTCTTCTTTTATTCCACAAAGTTCCTCTTTGTACTTGGGTGTCATTCTTTCACACATATTCAAATGATAATTCCCAAAAATCCGCACTTGATCTCTGCTTGGCGATGAGTCATGTGCCTCTTTTTGTTAGCGGCTAGCAAGCTAACAAGCTAAGCTAACTACGCCGAAAAGCATCAACGCGCGAAGATAAGGTTATCGGGACACAAAGACTTAATGAATTATGTCGTAGTCCTTTAGCGTATCACTGGACATCCTTTGAGAAAATTACAGTCAGTTCCACACTAAATCAGAAGAATTTAGCGGTGGGTGTTTTTGTTCCGGTGTGGACGGGTCGGTGGATGTGGTCGAGGTCCTTCGGAAGCTGCGCGCTTGCTTATGACGTCATGCTTTAAGCGCGTATTTTCCAAATATATTTATTTGCCTCAGTGGGTTTTTTTTACACCTGGCTGTTCTATTTTAATATTTATTTTATATAATATTTTAATTCGGTTGATTAAAAAAATTAACAAAATAACTAAATTAACGCCACATTGGCGAGTCATCTCTCGCGTCACTTCCGCCTATGCCCGGAGAAGCCGCTGCTGGAACAGCAGTGGGACGTTTACGTTTCTCCGACCGAACTTGCAACAATGCTGTGGTTCACTCGGGCTGCAAGATTGTATGAATATAATGTCGGCATATACTCGCAGTGCCTCTCAATTATTTCACGCCCGCCCCTACCAAGAAGAGAAAGATTCGCGCCCTTCACCACCATTTTTTTTCTGTCTTTGTATATTGATGTTAGATTGTCAATAAAATATCCCTTAACTAACCTAAATTGCTAAGAAATATAATTTTGAGAACTATTATAGTGAGGATCTCGAAACTCAGTACTCTGTTGTGCAAATATTGATGAGATGACAAATATTTGTCATGTTATTGTTGGAGTTGGGTCACCGTGGAAATAAGAAGTAGTTAGTAAATCAACCTTTAAAAGCCAAACTTACTCCAATGCGTGTTCGTTTTTTGTGCTCAAGAAGAAAAGGGTAAAAAAAAAGACTCAACAACTGATTAGAGTTCCGATATTTAGTTTCTTCAATTTCTGGAGTTCAGGAAATAATACTAAGACAGATATCTGGGCGTCTTTTTCTTAATCTCACGAGAAAACTGCACTCGGGCGAGCACAGTCGAAAAATGCGCGCCATCTTTCAGCCCAGCTTCAGTTTTTATAGGAGTTTTATATGTCAAAGGTAATGTAGGTTGAATCGGTCGTCCTCGCTCCCTCCCACGGTACGGGTCCACGTCCAAGGGAAGGTCCTCCCCAGGTTAGTCATCGTCTGGATAGTTGATTCCTGTCTGGTCCCCAAGACTGGCACGCCAAGGCTGGCCTTCTCCGGCGGGCAGTCCCTCCGTCTCTCTCTCCGCTGGCATTCTTTTGTAATCTTGTCGGTGTGTGCGCGTGTATGTGCACGTGTATGTGCAGGTGTATGTATATGTCTGTGTGTGTGTGTATGCGTATGTGCATGAGCTCCGATCTCCAATTGTTCTGTCTTTCGGAATGTGTTTTTCTTTTGATAGCGTCTGTGTGAGTCCTCCAGTGCCCAATTTGGTATATTTCCCTCTACAGCCCATGTGGAGAATGTGCTTCGTCGTATTTGTCCATGAAGTGCTGTGAATGTGAGGGCAGCTCATGGAAATGCTATGTGTAGAGGTTATTTTAGATTCCATTAGTTTCTTCTTATTTTCGTTGTTCAACCTCTTCGTTTGGTGGCGAATAAAAACAACTTTTTACGCGTGAACAAACACTGATGGTCGAAGCACGGCAAAAAGACCGTGTTGCTCCTTCGCCATCATCTTTATTTCTTCTTCAACCAAAAAACACTTTCCTCTTCGTGCATTACAGTAAATAAAGAATTGCGCCCTCTAACGTTGACACATTTCACTCCACAAATCAAAATAATTACAAAAGACAAAGAAATGTATAATTTCTTCTCACAAACATACAAATGGCAAAAAACAAATATTTGCAATCATTATCCATAAAAATATAAACATTTGTGAAATGGTGCTAACAACTCATATTCAGAGACACAAAAGACAAGGGCCTGGAAACCCTCAGTGTTGAGAGAACACTATATCGGCAAAGGTAGGCCCCGCATTGTCTCCCTATACATTGATGACGGCGCTGAAGAAAGCGGACACAGAGACTGTGACTGAATAAGTCATCAGAGCTGAACAGAATATCATTATATTATATGGCGAGCGAAGGGTTGATGATGGCAATGATTATGAGAGGGCTACGGGAAAAATATAAGCCTTTCACGTTAATGGTGACGCACGGCTCAACGGACGTTTCGCTGGGGGAGTTCAAGGCCAAATTACGGAACTTCGAGGCAGCGGAAGACACAGGATCGCTCGCCGAGGAGGCGGGAGAGAGAGTGATGAAAGCACGGGCGGCGCAAAAGAAGAAAAGCGGACCGCCGACGGGGCTGGCGTGTTGGCGATGCGGCGAAAAGGGTCACCGTAAAGATGACTGCTCAAAGACTATTTGGTGTAGTTTCTGTAAACACACGGGACACGCGGACAAAGCATGCCGGAAGAAGCGCGGACAAAGCGCTCGGTACGCGTGCGTCCAAAAAGGTGGAGACGATGACGCCGGTGGCAGCCATGAAATGCAACATGATGACGCCAGGAGCGCAACCGGAGGTGAGGATTACTTCTTCAGGATGGAGACTGAGAATACCAACTGGACAGCACAGCAATTTCAACAAAAGGTATTGATTGTGGACACAGGTGCATCGTCCCACTTTATGAATGACAAAAGATGGTTTAAGAACTTTGTGAGCAATTTCAGGCCGGAGAAACACAGCATGGGGCTCGCAGATGGGAAACGTGTTTTTGGGCTGGCACAAGGCAAGGGAGATGCACAGGTATGTTTAATCGACAGTAAGGGGCGTCGGTGTAAAGTCGCGTTAAAGAACGCCCTATACATCCCATCCTTCCCTCAAGAACTGTTTTCTGTGAAGTCAGCTACGGCTAACGGTGCCGAAGTGTTCTTCAAGGAAGGTGAAGACGTTCTTACGGCACCTGATGGGACAACATTTGACATTTATGTGCAGAACAGAATGTACTACTTGAAAACAGCGTGTGATGAAAACGATGTGTGTAAAGTCAGCCATGATATTCAGACATGGCACGAGATAATGGGGCACTGCAACTATGAGGATATATTGAAATTGCAGAATGTAACAGTAGGCATGCACATTAGTGGTGCGAAACACAAGCCTGATAAAGAATGTGATGTATGCATAAAAGGGAAGTTCGCCCAAACGAGAAACCGAACTCCAACTGACAAGGTAAAGACACCGCCAGAACTGGTGAACACAGATTTAGCTGGTCCGATAAGCAACAAATCCATTGATGGTTTTAAGTATGTGCAATCTTTTTGTTACGATCCGTGCTTTGTTTACCTGCTTTCAGCGAGTGGGCGTTTCCCCTCGGCGCGCGCCGTACCAGCTGGGAGAAACGCGCGGACGAGCCCCGCAGCTGATTCCGATCACGCCACTAATTACGGGACTACTTAAACCGCCGCCGGGAAACAACCGGCGTCAGATTATTATCCTGCGACACTCATGCTCATGGTTCACGTTTTGATTCTGCCCTTCTTGCTCCGTGTGTTGTTTGTTCGTTTGATCCTCAGCCTCAGCTATTCGCCGGCTCGCTTTCTGTTTGCATTTTCGCTCATTGGACTTTGCTTTCCCTTTCGCGGTAAGCCATTCTCGTTTATGTATTTTCCTTGCCTTGCAAGCGCTTTAAGTTTAGTGTTCGTTTTTCTTTCCTGGTGCGGCTGCGCCCACCAGCGCTTTTCGTTGTCTGTTTTCGTCTCGCGTGTAAGTTACGAGATCTGCCTCTATTTAGCTCCCCTGCAGATTCATGCAGTAGGTTCTGTGTGGATTAATTGCTTGCTGCCGGACACAATAAACATCTTGTCGAAACCTCCTTTCCTGGTCAGCGTTTTTAGAGTCCACCAAACGCTGTCGGCTGCGGCCGAACAGCACCCTTGTCACTTTTACAGATGTGTATACAGGGGCTGTATTTGTTTATTTTTTGAAAGCAAAGAGTGATGCTCTTCAAGCTACAGAGAAGTTCTTATCTGATGTAGCACCTTATGGCACTGTGAAGTGCATACGGTCAGACAATGGAACAGAGTTCACAAACGGAGACTTTAAGACACTGCTACGAAAGAATAAGATTAGACATGAAACCTCCTGCCCTTATTCCCCACACCAGAATGGCGTAGCAGAGAGGGAATGGCGTACTCTCTTTGAGATGGCCAGATGTAAGCTTATTGACTGCAACTTACCAAAGAGCCTGTGGCACAATGCTGTTCAGGAGGCGGCATATACAAGAAATAGGTGTTTTAATAAGCATACTGGCACCACACCATACACAGCACTGACAGGGAAAATGTGTAACTTATCTAGGATGCACAAATTCGGGTCAATATGCTATGCCTATCAACAAGACCGGGGTAAACTAGACTCTAGATGCGAAAAAGGACATTTTGTGGGGCACGACAAAGGCAGTCCAGCCTTTCTAGTTTATTATCCCAGCGACAGAAAAGTACAAAAGCATAGACTGGTAAAGTTTGTCACCAGGACAACATGTGAAGACGAAACGCAGACTTATGAGTTAGAACTGGAACCTAGAGTGAGTTGTGAAGTCAAAGACACCACACAATCAAGTGTGAGCACAGACATACAAACTGGTGGTTCAAAACTACCGAAGGACGATGATGACAAGCACCCTAAAGGGACACCACAGGTCCCAAGCAGTGGGAGATATCCTACTCGAGAGCATAGACCACCGGGTTATCTAAAAGATTATAGTCAAGACAGCAGTGAGGAGGAGGACAGTACACTCGTGAGTATAGACTACTGCTACAGAGTAATGTGTAATATTCCCCAAAACTTTAAAGAGGCCATGACATCAACTGAGTCAGAAAGATGAAAGAAAGCAATGGATGAGGAGATGAAGTCCTTAGAGGACATCCAAACTTTTACTTTGACTAAATTGCCAGAAGGCCGGGAGACAGTGGGAGGAAAGTGGGTCTATTCAATCAAGGAAAACAGTGATGGACGTGAGATGTACAAGGCCAGGTTTGTGGCTAAGGGATATAGCCAGAGAGCAGGAATAGACTATGGCGAAACATTCTCACCGACAGCAAATCTGACTAGTGTACGGGTAGTAATGCAAAAGGCTGCCCAGGATGACTTAATCTTACACCAAATGGACGTAAAAACAGCATATTTGCACGCACCCATTGATAGAGAAATCTACATGGAACAACCTGAGGGTTATGAGAAAGGAAGAGATGGGCTAGTGTGTAAGCTGGAGAAGTCCATTTACGGCCTAAAGCAATCTGGACGTAATTGGAATTTATTACTTCACAAATACTTAATCGGGAACAAATTTATCCAGAACCCAGCAGACCACTGTGTATACACAAAGGAGGCGAAAGTAGAAGGGAAAGTGATAATTGTTATCTGGGCGGATGACCTTATTATTGCAGCCAATAACACAAGTGAAGAGCATGCTCTCCATCAAGTTTAAAATGAAGGATCTAGGCAGATTAAAACATTTCCTTGGCATGGTCTTCAGCCAGTCGGAAGGCTGTGTATATATGTCACAAACAAAGTATGTGGAAAAGATCCTTACCCGATTTGACTTGCAAATGTGTAGAACAAGGGAAACACCCTGCGAGCAAAAACTAGACTACACTGAAGATGCGCCTAGAATGACTGACGTGACAATGTACAGAGAAGCGGTTGGCAGTCTCATATATTTGGCCACCTGCACACGCCCTGATTTATGTTTTGTGGTGAGCCGACTATCGCAGCATTTTTCTGAACCCACAGATAAGAACTGGATCACGGTCAAACATGTCTTGCGTTATCTCAGAGGTACAACCGACAGACAGCTCTGTTTTAGAAAGAGCAGCGAGGGTCTTGGTATTCGAGCTTACAGTGATGCAGATTGGGCGTCGGACGCCACTGACAGACGCAGTACCACAGGGTATTGTGTGAGTATGTGTGATGACAGTGCACTGGTCTCATGAAGGACCAAGAAACAACAAACAGTCGCACTATCTTAGTGTGAGGCAGAATACATGACTTTAGCCTTAACAGTACAGCAGTGTATATATTTGGAACAACTATTGAAAGGTATTGATGACTATGTGTACACGAAAACTATCATTCATGAGGACAATCAAGGGGCTATCGCACTTGCGAGGAACCCTGTGTACAGGCAGAGGTGTAAACATGTGGACATCAAATATAATTTCATTAGATCCATTATAAAAGATGAGAAGATGATACTTGTTTACTGTCCCACAAATGACATGGCAGCAGATGTTATGACCAAGCATGTGACCAAATCTAAATTGTAGAAATTTACAGGGGTCATATTTGGCATATAAATATTCGACATTCAAATGTCATGTCATTTGTTTTTCTTGATATGTCTTTGTGAAAGTTGTACAGTTTACAAGTTATTCATAAGTGGGAATGTTGAGTGTTATTGTTTGACTGCTTATTTCTGTAATGTGCTTATTTGCCACAAGGGGTGCTGTCGCTGACAGATGATGTTAACGTGCGATGTTCAGCAGGTGTTCACGCCTTATTTCTCTCTCTCTGCTTTTGGCTCTTGTGAGGAGCAGTTCGTGGGCGTTGCTGGAATAAACTACGCCACTTGGCAAAAGAGAGAAATTGTCTGCATATCAGAATTGTTCTTCTGCTGCGATTTGGCATTAAGGTATAATCCTAGTTTGCCACATAACGGTGGATTTTATCAATGGCGAAACGGTTAATTCGTGCAGATTTATTAAGAGTCGCCCTTTGTTTTTCATTCATACAGAAGAAACGGACAATTTTAAAAAGATATTGTTGAAATGAGAAACAGAATGTGCTGTTCTAAAGATAAAGATAAATATGTCCTTTATTAGTCCCACAATGGGGAAATTTGATAATATGTTGGGTTTGTTTCTCTGAATATACTTTTTTGTTGTTTATTATATTGTGTGTTGTTTCCAGCAGCCAATCACATCACAGCGAGGAATGTCCTGACTGACTTCCGGTTTTCACTCCGGTGTCGGTACCAGATGGGGACGGGTTGCTCGATGTGTTCGGGTTGTGGACGGGGTCCTTCGGAAGCCTGCTGATTACGTCAGGCGTTATAATATATTGATGTATTATATTTCTTTGACTGCATGTTTGTCACCCCTGTGTGTTACATTTGTGTGTTCTGAGTTACTAAATAAAAACAATTACAAAATAATAAAGTGTGGCAGTTGAAATGAGCACACACGACTGACTGTGAACACGTCTTTATTCCAGGACTGCCAACAACAGAATAACGCACAATCACAAATTCGCGCCAACAAACATTAACATGAATACGCCCCCAAACGGGATGCCTGCTGGGTGAGAGGCATGGTCCTAATGTCCGCCACAAAAAATATTTACATCATACTCTGTGTGCCTGTCGAAGAAGTCACGTCAATTGTCGGAGGGAAAACTTGGAAATACTAGATTGAGAAATATTTCACACTATATGCAGACATTATATTCATACAATCTTGCAGCCCGATTTAACCACAGTATTGTTGTAAGTTCGGTCGGAGAAACGTAAACGTCCCACTGCTGGAGCAGCAGCGGCTTTTCGGGAAATAGGCGGAAGTGACGTCGGATCTGACTCGCCAATGCGGCGTTAATTTAGTTATTTTGTAAAAACAAAAATATCAACCGAATTAAAATATTATATAAAATATATATTAAAATAGAACGGCCAGGGGTAAAAACAAACACAGAGGCAAAGAAATATATTTGGAAAATACGCGCTTAAAGCATGACGTCATAAGCAAGCGCGCAGCTTCCGAAGGTCTTCGACCACATCCACCGACCCGTCCACACCGGAACAAAAACACCCACCGCTAAATTCTTCTGATTTAGTGTGGAACTGACTGTAATTTTCACACAGGATGTCCAGTGCTACTCTAAAGGACTTCGACATAATTCATTAAGTCTTTGTGTCCCGATAACCTCATCTTCGCGCGTTGATGCTTTTCGGCGTAGTTAGCTTAGCTTGTTAGCTAGCTAGCCGCTAACGAAAAGAGGCACATGACTCATCGCCGAGCAGAGATCGGAATTATTGGAATTATCATTTGAAAATGTGTGCGAGAACGACACCCAAGTGCAAAGAGGACCTTTGTGCAATAAAAGAAGAGAACGAGCAACATCTTCAACTGCTGGACGAAGTTTGCAAGCAGCCTCGTGTTGTGCCACTCAAAGCAGGTTTGTACACGAGTGGGTTGATCTGAATCAGAATGAATTGACCAAACCAAATCTGTGTTCATCTTTTTGTGTCCTGCAGACGTTAGTGAAAAATATTTCTGTTCTGTGAAAGAGGAGCCAGACTTGACTCACATCAAAAAGGAGGAGGAGGAGATTAACCAGTCATCAGTGAACTTTGACCCGATAAAGACTGAAGATGAAAAAAAGGATGAGAATGAGGACAAAAGAGGGGCGGGGCCTCCAAGCAGCAGCTCAAGTCATCACGTGACAACAGAAGGTGATGAAGACCACTGGGGACCATCACAAGTACATAATGAGGACACATTATCAGACGACGATGATGATGATGATGGGCAAGCCAAAACTGAAAGGGCATGTCACACTGACTCATTAACCTCAAAGTTGTCTTTAAAACGGCACACAAGAAACCACGGTAAAGAAAAACCTCTATTTTGCTCAATTTGTGGCAAAATTTTCTCTCGAAAGTTTCATTTGACAATTCACACAAGAACACACAGTGGAGAAGCATCTTTTCGCTGCTCAGTTTGTAGCAAAAGCTTTTCTTTAAAGTCAAATTTAAAAACACATACACGATTACACACTGGAGAAAAACCTTTTTCCTGCTCAGTTTGTGGAAAATGCTTCTCTGTAAAGTCAACGTTAACAAGCCACACAAGAACTCACAGTGGAGAAAAACCTTTTTCCTGCTCAGTTTGTGGCAAAAGCTTTTCTGGAAAGTCAAATTTAACAAGTCACATAAAAACACACACTGGAGAAAAAAACTTTTCCTGCTCAGTTTGTGGCAAAAGCTTTTCTGTAAAGTCAAATTTAACAAGTCACATAAAAATACACACTGGAGAAAAACATTTTTCCTGCTCAGTTTGTGGAAAATGCTTCTCTCAAAAGTCAAGTTTAACAGAACATATAAGAACGCACTGTGGAGAAAAAACCTTCGCCTGCTCAGTTTGTGGCAAAGGATTCTCTCTAAAATCAACTTTAACAAAACATAGAAGAATACACAGTGGAGAAAATCCTTTTTCCTGCTCAGTTTGCGGAAAAGGTTTCTCTCAAAAGTTAAGTTTAACATATCACACAAGAACACACAACGGAGAAAAACCTTTTTCCTGCTTAGTTTGTGGCAAAAGTTTCTCTGATAAGTCAAATTTAACAAAACACACAAGGACACATAGTGGAGAAAAACCTTTTTCATGCTCAGTTTGTGGCAAGAGTTTCTCTCAAAAGTCGCATTTAACGAGCCATACAAGAACACACAGTCGAGACAAGCCATTCAGTTGCAACGTTTGTGCTAAAAAATTCTCCACTAAACATAGTACTGAGAGACACAATTGTGTTGGTGAAAAAAGCAGCGATGCTTGAAGCTTAAAAAATGACAAAAAAAACTGAAGGAACCGACTCTTTGTGGTAAGACGTGAATGTGATTTTCAATAAAATATGATGAAATTGAATTTTGCAAAGATCTTTTATTGACACAAAGCCAATGTGATCAGTGCCAGAATAACCATTGTCTCTGAGTGATGATGAGTTTTTTTGTGTGTTAACATCAATCATTATAAATGAAATTAATTGCCTTTGCCTAGAACAACATTTGTTAACGTTATGCTTTTCAGTTGTCTTTTTAATCGTAGTTAATGGAAAAGGTGTGAGAAGAAACGGTGCTTATGAAATTGTTGCTATCCACAATCATCAATAAAATCACTTGTTCCACTTGCTCAACTGGCCTTCATTACGCTGTGTGAAAAGGTGAAAAACAGATCTCGAAGTTGAACTAAAAAAAGAACCAGAAAGAGAAACGCGAATGATCTCAGTTTCTCTCAAAGTTTTTGGAATGGCAGGAGTGTAGCCACACCGTTCCAGCAAAAAGGCCACGATTCAGACTGATATCCAGATTTTCCTTTTTTATTTCTCCTTTTCCTCTGACGGCGTTCGGAAATTCCGGAGCCCATTAGGGGACATGGAAGAAAAAACAACAACTTTGCATTCCCTCGCAAAATCTTTGCTTTCCCTTGCAAAGATAGTGAATGTTCGTTTATTTTTTTAATACGTGTTTATGTACTTCCGAGTCAGTTTGGCTCGCCTAGCCTCTGATGCGCGGCTGTTCGAGAGATGACAGTACGTCAGATGCGGCAATAATCTTAGAGGGGGACTTGGAACGTTTCTTGCGGTCAAGAGATGTCCCTCACGGTGACATTCTGCACATGAAAAGCAACAAGGTACATACAATTAACTCAAACGCACATGTCAAACTCAAGGCCCGGGGGCCAGATCTGGCCCGCAACCTCATTTTATGTGGCCCGCAAAGGGCAAATCATCTGCATCAACTTCCTGTTTCTATCATATTTTCTTCACTTTTAACAACACTGAGATATGAGATATTGCCATTTATTTGTTAGCAGTCCTCCCCTTTTAAAACAAATGGAAAAATTGTTGAACAATTACTTAGGAGCTTCTGATTTCAAAACTGGCTTTCCATTCAATTTATATGGGTTCACAGTCATACCGGCCCTCTGAGGGAAACCACAACTACGATGTGGCCCGTCCACAAAAATGAGTTTGACACCCCTGCTCTAACGAAATAACCTTAATAATAGCAATATGGGTCCCTACTGTTAATGTTTTTGCATAATACTAGCGTGCAAATTGTTTACCTTTTGAGTGGCTAGAAAAGTATTGCTTTTCTGTTTTCAATTTGTAGTTCATTTAAATCCTGTTATTGCATTCAAATTACTGTGAAGTGTAACTTTAAATATTTTTCTAAATGTTTTTTGTACAGCGCAACTTTAGTTTTGTTATGAAGCAGCGTAGTTCGTACCCGGAAATGACGTCATCAAATCGGATGTCGCGGAAGCAGGAAGTATAATAATAGATCACCAATAAGAGAGAAATGTGATGATAATGAAGTCCAATCGAGCACAATCTGCATACATCTTTTGCCTTTGGGAGCATCGTGGGTACGTACAAGTTTGTGTTATGAACATTGACTATTACTCTAACTATCCTGAGATTGCCCAACTCACCAGCACCACTGCACAGTCCATTATTGTGCACATGAAAGGGTTCTTTGCAAGACACGGAATTCTGCAGTGTGTTGTGAGTGACAACGGTCCGCAATTTGACTGTGGAGAATTTCAACAGTTTGCAAAGCAATATGAATTTAAGCACGTTACTTCAAGACCTTTATACCCACAGGCAAATGGCCAGGCTGAGAAGGGAGTGCAAATCATCAAGAGACTGCTAAGGAAGGCCAAGGATGATGCATCTGATCCTTACCTTGCCCTATTGAGTTACAGAGCTGCACCTCTGGAGTGGGGAGCTTCGCCTGCTGACCTACTCATGTGCCGTAAGCTTCGCACCACAAGGACATGACAACAACATTTGGATTGAAAATAAGAGAATGCTCAAACTCAAACCGAAAATTGCATATGACAGAGCTACAAAACATCTGGAACCTCTTTCTGAGAAAGACACTGTAAGGATCGAGGGACCTCATTTTTGGGACAGAAAAGCGACTGTCCTCAGCGAAGCCGGACCGAGATCTTAGATTGTGGAAACAAAGCATGGACAAAGAGTGAGGAGGAACAGGAGGAGTCTTCTGAAGGTTCCCGAGGACTGTAAGAAATCTTCTGATACGGCTGAGGCTGCAAAGCAGGTTGATACATCGAAGGAGCACAGACCAAAACCACCAGCAATTTCTGGGATTACTGAACCTCTTCGAAGATCAACAAGAGTTAGACGACAACCGGACAGGCTGATTGAAAATGTTTAATGTTGTGTGATTGTTGCTAAAATTGTTGTAGAGCTGCTTGTTGTCATAAAAAATGGATAGATATTGTTCAGAAGTGAAAATAATTGATAACAAAACAAAATTATTATCATAATAATAAAAAATAATAAGAATGAAAAAAAAGCTTCGGCATTGTTTAACGTTTGAAAGGCAGATGTAATGATAGCAGTTATATCATTGGCCACTAGTTGGCAGTATTGCCCGATGTGTGTTTTGGTTACCAGACGAACAAGTGTGTCTGCACATAGACGAGAATGCAAGTCAATAAATAAAGAGAGACAAGCTTGCAGCATCACGTTACCTGCGTGACTTCTTAAGATAGAAGACGGAACATTACAGTAATCATTAAAAAAAACGTATAGTAACCATAAAATTATTTTTAAAAAACGTATCGTAAACATACTAAAGCTGTTGCTTTATGTTATTTACAAAGAATTTTTGTTTAAAATCCCCCTGGCTCTTCTTTTTTAGTTTTCTATATTATGTACGTATTAGTAGCTGACCTTCCCACAACTCCCTGGCAGAAGGTAGGCACTGATTTTTTTCATATAAGAGAACATTGTCAGATTCCCAAGCATGAAGAAGTCCTGAGTGACATGGCAGGTGCTAAGTATTTCAAATTAGATGCATCGCATGGATTTTGGTATTAATAACTGTGTTTGGTTTGCTTCTGTGAATAAAGATTAAAAAAAAAACGTATTAGTAAATATTTATCATCTCATCAATATTTGCACAACAGAGTACTGAGTTTCGAGATCCTCACAATAATAATTCTCAAAATTATATTTCTTAGCAATCGAGCTTAGTTAAGGGATATTTTATTGACAATCTAACATCAATCTACAAAGACAGAAAAACATTGGTGGTGGGGGGGGCGCGAATCTTTTTCTTCTTGGTAGGGGCGGGCGTGAAATAATTGAGAAGCACTGCTAGTATTTGCAGACATTATATTCATACAATCTCGCAGCCCGAGTAAAACACAGCATTGTTGCAAGTTCGGGAGGAGAAACTTAAACGTCCCACTGCTGGAGCAGCAGCGGCTTCTCGAGGCATCGGCGGAAGTGACTTAGGAGCCGACTCGCCAATGTGGCGTTAATTTAGTTATTTTTTTTTTTTTTTATCAACCGAATTCAAATATTATATAAAATATATATTAAAATAGAACAGCAAGGTGTAAAAACAGAAACAGAGGCAAAGAAATATATTTGAAAAATACGTGTCTGAAGCATGACGTCATTAGCAAGCGCGCAGCTTCCGAAGGACCTCGACCACATCCACCGACCCGTCCACACCGGAACAAAAACACCCACCGCTAAATTCTTCTGATTTAGTGTGGAACTGACTGTAATTTTCTCACAGAATGTCCAGTGCTACTCTAAAGTACCACGACATAATTCATTAAGTCTTTGTGTGCCGATAACCTCATCTTCGCGCGTTGATGCTTTTCGGCGTAGTTAGCTTAGCTTGTTAGCTAGCTAGCCCCTAACGAAAAGAGGCACATGACTCATCGCCAAGCAGAGATCAAGGGCGGATTTTTTGGAATTATCATTTGAAAATGTGTGAAAGAACAACACCCAAGAACAAAGAGGAACTTTGTGGAATAAAAGAAGAGAACGAGCAACATCTTTTCCTTCTGGGCGAAGGTTGCGAGCAGCCTCGTGTTGTGCTACACAAAGCAGGTTTGTACACGTTTTACTCTCATTTGCTTTGTAAAGAATGACTTTCTATCGTTAAAAATATGCATCACAACATTAAGTTGTTTGGGGAAAGTCAGAGTGAAAGTGTTGTTGCTTAATTTATGTGTAGGGATTTTGATTCTTCACACGTAATTTTGTTTTAAAATTTATTTAGAAACAAAAATTTTATTAAAAAAAAAAGGGGAATGTTGGAACGTACTAGCAGGCTAAATGTCAGTTTGGGAAAAAAACAAAAACAAAAAACAAACATAAATCATGCAATAAATAGCGACTATGATGCCAGGGCCTAGGGCTGGGCGACAAACCGAAAATTTACCGTTGCCGAAATGTATTACTATGACCGAAATCATTTTGCCCATGTCGGTAAATTCGGTGTTTAAAAAAAAAAAAAAGAAAAGCCTTTTCTGTCTGCGGCAATGTTCATGCCCCTTTAAAACCGCAACAGCGCCTCTAGTCACGTGACTCCACCCGCCTGATCGAGAAAGAAAACAGACGTCGCTGTCGAAGCTGGCGAATCACATCCAGAAGCTTTTTCACCACCCACAACACAACCATGCTGTGCTGAAAGTTCAAAGTGAGAAGCAAGGTTCGACAAGTGACAACAGCCCGTTAACGGAGGCAACAGCATACGAGAGAACGTCTCAGAGGAGTACGCAATAGCCTAGCACATAGCTAAAGATAAAGCTCCTCTAGTTCCAGTGGCGCGCACAGGATTTAAACGCTCCATGGAAGCCATATTTCCCGATATGGACAACATCGGGCCGGAAGCTTAGACATGTCAAGCATTTTGCATCTACATCCGACTTGTGGTCTGGTCGCAACATGGATCCCTGATTGAGCCTAACTGTGCATTACATAGATGACAAGTGGCGACTGCGCACCAGAGTACTCGAGACGGCACATTTTCCCCGATGATGCACACTTGTTTATTTGTCTTGCATTGACATTTTCTTTCATTTTATTTACCATTTTTTTGTTTGGCATTATTTGCACCATGACAGCATCTTGGCGCAAGCTAATTGCAGAAAAAGATTTTGCAAGAGGTACCCTTTTTCTTTGTGACATTGTTCAAGTCATGCAAAGCAAGCTATTTCGAATGTTTATACAAAGGATTTTTGGACATTTATTTTTCATTGAAAGTAATGTGTACCAGTTGGTCAATAAAAAAAACAGTCAGTACGCATTTCCTGCATTTATTTTGATTTTAGTCCACGGGGAATTTATCGTGCATTTATCGTTATCGAGGTAAAATTGCTCAATTAATCGCGATATTGATTTTCGGTCATATCGTCCAGCCCTACCAGGGCCCCTTTAATTCTTTTAGGCATACAGATTAGAATGGAAGCAAAAAGTACCCACGATGAAACTATCTCTAAATGCAAAATGAAAAACTTGTAAACATATTTCACTTGAAGGATTCCTATTCTATCAATGACATTATGTTGCGATGGCCCCCAGTGGTCTGCATCAATATGTTGGGGTCCCACAACAGGTGTTCCATCAGACGCACACAATAGCCTGTGTGTGCTTACTTCAGCTTGCTTCCAGAAACGTCTGTGAGTATGTCAGGAATTAAATCGGCATCAGCCGCAACGTGCTTCCTTTTTAATTGCTCGTTTATCACTGTTGTGCTGCTAGAAAATGGAAGTTTACATCGTAGGACGTAATTTTGTGAAATGCCCCCATGGTCCGGTCCAAATCGGGGTCGCACGCATTGATTGGTGTTCGGCAGGCACAAGTCAAGATAGCGCTGTAGAAAATAAGACAAAGTCGCCGCATGTGGTTTGACTTGACCAAACCAAATTTGTCTTTTTGTGTCCTGCAGACGTCAGACAAAATGATCTCTGTTCTGTGAAAGAGGACCCAGACTTGACTCACATCAAAAAGGAGGAGGACGAGGAGGAGATCAACAAGTCACCAGTGAACGTTGTCCCTATAAAGACTGAAGATGAAAACAAGGATGAGAGTGAGGACAAGAGAGGGGCGGAGCCTCCAAGCAGCAGTTCAAGTCATCACGTGAAAACAGAAGGTGATGAAGACCACTGGGGGCCATCACAAGCACACAGTGAGGACACATTATCAGACGCTCATGACAATGATGATGATAATGGGCAAGAAAACCCTTTTTCTTGCTCAGTTTGTGGTAAAAGCTTGTCTCAAAATTCAAGTTTTACAATCCACACAAGAATGCACATTGGAATGCATCTGCATCTTTGGCTTACTATGGGCTTAAAAAGGGAGACCGTCACAACCCCCTTTTCTACAAACAAGTCCAGGAACATTTAGTTCCTGGTAATAAAGTTCCTGTGGCCCAGGTGGTTTGCATCTCCCCGCAACTCAAAGTTCTTGATAATTTATGCAAATGACAATGATGATGTATCAGTGGGAGGTCTTGTGTTACTTTGTTACTCATTACTGACACCCTATGGCTGTTAAGCATCATTGCAGTTCCAAAATAATTCAGTGAACTCTAAAAAAATATTTTGGTGTATCTTAGTTGAATTAGAATACATATTCCAGAAACGTCTGTGACTATGTCAGGAATGAAATCGGGCATCAGCCGCAGCGTGCTTCCTTTTTAAATGCTCGTTTATCACTGTTGTGCTGCTAAAAGGAGGTTTACATCGTAGGACGTAATTTTGCGAAATGCCCCCATGGTCGAGTCCAAGTTGAGGTCGCACGCATTGCTCCGTATGCGGCAGGCACAAGTCAAGATAGCACGGTAGAAAATAAGACAAAGTCACCGCCTGAGGTCTGACTTGACCAAACCAAATTTGTCTTTCTCCAGACGTCAGTGAAAACGGTCTCCGTTCTGTGAAAGAGGAGCCAGACTTGACTCACATCAAAAAGGAGGAGGAGGGGGAGCAGATCAACAAGTCACCAGTGAACGTTCTCCCTATAAAGACTGACGATGAAAACAAGGATGAGAGTGAGGACAAGAGAGGGGCGGAGCCTACAAGCAGCAGATCAAGTCATCACATGACAACAGAAGGTGATGAAGACCACTGGGGGCCATCACAAGCACATAATGAGGACACATTATCAGACGCTCATGACCATGATGATACTAATGATGATGATGATGATGATGGGCAAGCCAAAGGTGAAAGGGCATGTCACACTGACTCATTCACTTCAAAGCTGTCTTTAAAAGGGCACAGAAAAACACACAGTGGTGAAAAACCTTTTTCCTGCTCAGTTTGTGGCAAAAGCTTCTCTCGAAAGTTTTATTTAACAATCCACACAAGAACGCACAGTGGAGAAAAACCTTTTTCTTGCTCAGTTTGTGGCAAAAGCTTCTCTTTTAAGTCAAATTTAAGAAGTCACACAAGAATACATAGTGGCGAAAACCCTTTTTCCTGCTCAGTTTGTGGAAAATGCTTCTCTCAAAAGGAAAATTTAATAGAGCACGCAAGAACACACACTGGAGAAAAACCTTTTACTTGCTCAGTTTGTGGTAAAAGCTTCTCTCAAAATTCAAGTTTAACAATCCACACAAGAAAGCACAGTGGAGAAAAACCTTTTTCCTGCTCAGTTTGTGGTAGACGCTTCTCTGAAAAGTCAAATTTAACTTGTCACACAAGAACACACACTGGAGAAAACCCTTTTTCTTGCTCAGTTTGTGGTAAAAGCTTCTCTCAAAATTCAAGTTTAACAATCCACACAAGAATGCACAGTGGAGAAAAACCTTTTTCCTGCTCAGTTTGTGGAAGACGCTTTTCTGTAAAGTCAAATTTAACTTGTCACACAAGAACACACACTGGAGAAAAACCTTTTTCTTGCTCGGTTTGTGGCAAGAGTTTCTCACAAAATTCCCATTTAACAATCCACACAACAACACACACTGGAGAAAACCCTTTTTCCTGCTCAGTTTGTGGCAAAAGCTTCTCTGGAAAGTCTAATTTAAGAAAACACACAGCAACACATAGTGGAGAAAAACCTTTTTCTTGCTCAATTTGGGGCAAACGCTTCTCTTTTAAGTCAAATTTAACAAGTCACACAAGAATACATAGTGGAGAAAACCCTTTTTCTTGCTCAGTTTGTGGAAAATGCTTCTCTCAAAAGGCAAATTTAACAGAACACGCAAGAACACACACTGGAGAAAAACCTTTTACTTGCTCAGTTTGTGGTAAAAGCTTCTCTCAAAATTCAAGTTTAACAATCCACACAAGAACGCACAGTGGAGAAAAACCTTTTTCCTGCTCAGTTTGTGGTAGACGCTTCTCTGAAAAGTCAAATTTAACTTGTCACACAAGAACACACACTGGAGAAAACCCTTTTTCTTGCTCAGTTTGTGGTAAAAGCTTCTCTAAAAATTCAAGTTTAACAATCCACACAAGAACACACAGTGGAGAAAAACCTTTTACCTGCTCAGTTTGTGGAAGACGCTTCTCTGTAAAGTCAAATTTAACTTGTCACACAAGAACACACACTGGAGAAAAACCTTTTTCTTGCTCAGTTTGTGGCACGAGTTTCTCCCAAAATTATCATTTAACAATCCACACAACAACACACACTGGAGAAAACCCTTTTTCCTGCTCAGTTTGTGGCAAAAGCTTCTCTGGAAAGTCTAATTTAAGAAAACACACAGCAACACATAGTGGAGAAAAACCTTTTTCTTGCTCAGTTTGTGGCAAAATCTTCTCTTTTAAGTCAAATTTAACAAGTCACACAAGAATACATAGTGGAGAAAACCCTTTTTCTTGCTCAGTTTGTGGAAAATGCTTCTCTCAAAAGTCAAATTTAACAGAACACGCAAGAACACACACTGGAGAAAAACCTTTTACTTGCTCAGTTTGTGGTAAAAGCTTCTCTCAAAATTCAAGTTTAACAATCCACACAAGAACGCACAGTGGAGAAAAACCTTTTTCCTGCTCAGTTTGTGGCAAAGGCTTCTCTGTGAGGTCAAGTTTACGAAGCCACACAAGAACACACAATGGAGACAAGCCATTCAGTTGCAGCGTTTGTTCTAAAAAATTTGCCACGAAACCGGAAGCTGAGAGACACGATTGTGCTGGCGAGAATTTAGCGATCCTTGAAGCTTAAAAAAAGACAAAAAAAACTGAAGGAACTGACTCTTTGTGGTAAGATGTAAATTTTGATTTTGAATAAAATATGAAAAATTTAATTTTTCAAAGCTCTTTTATTGACTTAAAGCCAATGTGATCAGTGCCAGAAGAACCATTGTGTCTGAGTGATGATTTTTTTTCTGTTTACATCAAACATTTAAATGAAATTAATTTCCTTTGCCTAGAACAACATTTGTTAACGTTATGCTTTTCAGTTGTCTTTTTAATCGTACTTAATGGAAAAGGTGTGAGAAGAAACTTGTGCTTATGAAATCATTGCCTTCCACAATCATCAATAAAATCACGTGTTCCACTTGCTCAACTGGCCTTCATTACGCTGTGTGAAAAGGTGAAAAACAGATCTCGAAGTTGAACTAAAAAAAGAACCAGAAAGAGAAACATACAAACATTTGCATAACTATGTTCATCTTGGGGCTCATTTTTATCTAAGAGTGCATTATGAACGTATAATACCGATCCTTTGCAACAAACACTTTTTGCCTTGTATTCACTACCTGCTGGAATTGTGTTCTGTAAATGTGGATCAAGAAACGGTCAAACGCGTTGCAGAGATCTTACTGGTGGAGCTGTCGCTCGTACAGAACTTACCGGCCCGACTTGTAGAAGATGAGAACTTCATCCTTATGATAAACCGTGATCAGCGTGAGAGTTTTGAAGAATATGTTAGCCAGAATATTAACTTTGACTAAAAATGGGTAATGTGTTGAGAAAGTTAACGTTTTTCGGCTACAGAAGCCATGGATGGGCAGATATAATAAATAGAACAATTACATATAATCCTGATGTTGATGGTAAAGACCCTGTCACTGAAAAAATGTTATTGTTTATGCAAAAAGTATGTGTCATGTCTTTGACGCTTTTTCAAACGCCTTGGGAATCTTTTGTGCAACACATCATAGCTGTGAGTCGTCTGGTTTTTCAGGGACATTTCAAAATGTTTTGGAAAATTGGGAAAATGAGATAAATGTGGGTCATGTACTCACCATACTTACGCTGTTTAACGATGTGATCATCAACAACCTGTGGAGGTCGCGCATGAACTGAAGATGTTTGAAGATATGTTGGAAGCAAAAGTAAATCCTTCTGTTTTAACCATGACTTATAGACTTTTTACGACTTAGAGATTTCATATCATTATATACATGTGTGTGTCACCATATTTAACCTCGTCATATGTTTTTCTTTTCTTATGTCACCAGCATGTTTCATCTTATTAGCACGACTCACAAAGTTATTACCTTGCTGTGAACCAATAAAAATAGATGTTTGTAAAAAAAGTAGTGTTTGTGTCTGTGTGTTTAGATAAATATTGGTGTGATGATTGAAACTAAATCTGAAGAGGTGGTTGAAAAAACTTTACTACGACCCCATTCAACCCGCCAGCTTTGGAGGCGTAGATCGCCTTCATTTAGCTGCGCGGGAGAAATTGGGTGAAAAAGTGACGTGTCATAAAGTCAAGGACTTTAACCGGCTCAAATTCATTTTCCTAGGAATGGAGTGTTTGTTTCAAAACCTATGAATCAATTTCAGGCCGATCTATTTGACATGCAGGCTCTGGCGGAGTACAACGACGGTTTTAAATATTTACTCACGGTCATCGATGTGTTTTCAAAGCGTGCATACGCGTGTGCCTTGATGAACAAGACGGGACCAGAAGTCGTTCGAGCCTTTGAATCGGTTTTGCTCCTTAGCGGCGTCCCTCAAAAATTACAAACAGACGAGGGGAAGGAATTTTTCAACAAGCATTTTCAAAGGTTGATGAAAAAACACAATATTCAGCATTTTGCAACTGCCAGTGATTTGAAAGCCTCGGTGGTCGAAAGGTTTAATCGAACTTTAAAAACCGGAATGTGGAGATATTTCACCGCCGAGAACACACGTCGTTATATCGACGTATTACAAGATCTACTCGACAGTTACAACGAAAGTTATCATACAAGTATAAAAATGAAACCTAATCAAGTCACTCCAGAGAATACTTGGCAGGTCTTCCAAAACCTGTACGGCAACCTAAAACCTGTAGGTAGTCATAGAATAAAGATGAAATTTAAATCGGGGGATCTTGTTAGAATATCAAAAGTGCGAGGCGTCTTTGACAAGAAATATGAACAGAGTTTTACAGATGAACTGTTTAGGATAGCCGAGTGTGTACCTCGTTTTCCGCCAGTTTACAGGCTTAAAGACTACGACGGCGAAATCGTGCGAGGATATTTCTATGCGCATGAACTACAGAAAGTCACGATAACTAAGGATCAAATCTTTCATGAGGAGAAGATTATCAAACGGCGTAAAGTCGGCGGACAGAAACAGTTTCTCATACGCTGGAAGGGCTGGCCTATGAAATATGACAGTTGGGTCCCCGCTACACAAGTCGTGGATCTATAAATAAGAAGCTTTTACAAGAACTATCGACATTTGACACCATGGATCCGAATCTCGAAGGTGGATTTTACGTCACCCTCCCCTCCAATTCAAGTTCTGATGTGTACATAGACAATACGATAGCGGAATACAGAGTGAATCTGGCCCATCACATAGCTCTCGAAGGAAACTGGGAAGTGGCGTTGAGAAAATATCATATCCCCATACATGGTTCAACGTACCTGAAGACCATTCATCTTTTGAATATGTGGACACATGGGAAAACGGTGACCCTGCTCAAGGTAGTCTGATACCTCGATACCTTGACGAAAGCAAATTCACCATCAAAACTTTAAGCCTACCTGCGGGCTACTACGATAATATTGTAAAAATTTGAAACGATGTGGACGCTCTCCTCAAAAAAATCCATCCGGAAAACCAAGTCATATATACACCGTTAAAGGGGAGATTTTTCTGGTTAGGGATTGGTCGTTTCAGGATACGATTCCATGCGCCATTAGCTTACATTTTTGGGGCATCCCCTGATGAATGGATCAGCTGCGGACCTCAGTGGACAGCGACCCATCATCCCGCGGATATAAAAGCGGGTATGTACCATCTGTATGTTTATACAGACGTGGTGTATCATCAGGCAGTGGGTGACGCTTTTGCTCCGCTCCTGAGAACTATACCTATCGAGGACAGTCACAGAAACATTGTGTTTAAAGCCTTTAACCCTCTTTATTACATGCCAGTCAGTAGAAGGCATATTGAAGATATAAGAATCGAAATCAAGACGGATCAGAATCAACCCGTTGAATTTACACACGGGAAAGTTATCGTCACTCTACACTTTAGACCCAGATAGAAAAAATGGTGGTGTTGGAGACGCATCCTGAACTTTACCGTTTTGTCGACTATTACGAAAACCAGGCGGGCGGCTCGTTATCAGGTTTTCAAGGATTACCTGTCCAATACGGGCGTGGATTGGGATCAATCTTTGCCAAATTATTTCGTTTTGTGAGTCCATTAATCAGAAGAGGGTTCAGCGGTGCCAGATCGCACCTGCAAACGGCTGCGAAAATCATTGCAACAGATGTAGCCGGTCGTGTGTTAGAACGAATACAACGTAAGGCGGAGCCTCAAGAAGGTTCGGGATTAATGGTTCTGGCACGAAGACCTGCAAAACGACCCGTAGGACAGCGTCTGAGACAACCTAAAAAACGCAAACGAGTGTCCAGGAAGAAATCAGTCAAGAAAAGGACACAACGAAGAAACACCGGGGATATTTTCTCTTAAGAAAAATTGACCATTAGGGTTATTCATCATGGCTCTTTTGCATCACAAGTCTGCAGAGTGCACCCTAACGGAACTGGATTTGTTTACCCCACCCATGACACAACTATCAATTGAACAAAGTCAATATGTGGAAATGTTACCTATCTCAGCTCTCACCGATGATGGTCCTGTGGAGTTTTTCATACCTGGAGAAGGATCCAAATATCTCGACCTCTCAGACACCCTGCTTCAGCTGCACCTGAGGGTACTCAACAGAGATGGTAGTAATTTGCCGCATGATGACCGAGTCGGCATCATTAATTATCCTTTGAATACAATATTCTCACAAGTGGACGTGACGTTGGGCGACAGGTTGATCTCACAATCTAACGCAACCCATCCATACAGAGCTATGATAGAGACATTGTTAAACTTTTCAGAAGCATCTCTAAAAAGCCAATTCACAGCGGCTATGTTTTACAAAGATACACCAGGACATATGGATTCAACAGCCTTAACGGGGGATGCTGTTAACAAAGGTTTGATACGCAGATCGGAATTTGTGACGGGTTCCCGACCATTCACCGTGATAGGACCTCTACACACCGACATATTCTTTTGTGAGAGACATCTTCTCAATAACGTGGATCTACGAGTGAAACTCATCAAAGCCAACGACCAATTTTGTTTTATGAGTCCTCCCGATATGAACTATCATCTGAAAATAATGGGCGCATCCCTCTTTGTGAAAAGAGTCGCCGTCTCACCGGCCATCTCGATCGGTCATGCTGCGGCGCTCAACAAAGAAAATGCTTTATACCCGTTATCAAGAATTAAGTTGAAAACTTATTATATCCCCCAACATTCCAGAACATGTCAACAAGACAACCTTTTCCTCGGCCATACATCTCGTTATGTGGTGTTAGGGCTTGTCAACCACAACGCCTTTGTGGGCAGAAAAGATTTGAATCCATTTAATTTTGCTCATCATCATTTGGAATATTTAGCGCTATGTCAAGAAGGGAGACAGATTCCAGCCAAAGCCTTCCAACCCCAATTTAATGCGGGAAACGCGGTTCGAGAGCTTCATAACTTGTTTACAGCGACAGGAAGACATTTGAAAGATTTACCTCTTTGGATCAACAGGGAGGACTTTTCAGGCGGATACGCGCTCTATGTTTTTAACTTAAACCCCAACGATGATTCGGGAGCTCTTGCACCCGTCTCCAACGGGAGTTTGAGGTGAGAGATGAGATTCAGAGTCCCACTCCCACACACAACCACCCTTATCGTGTACGCCTACTACAATTCCATCCTGGAAATTAATTCAAAGCGACAAGTCTTAGTGGATTATTACTGATGAACGGGAGAGAGCTGGAAAAACTCATGAAACGTCTACAAGGGCGTTTATTTGGAGGCGTTTACGCTTCGGATGAAATAAATTCGCTGCAACCTACACCACCAATCTTCTACATCGTCAACACACATCCTCGCAACCTACCTGGAGAGCATTGGCTAGCTCTAACGCTGGAAAAAGATGGAACGAGTACTTTTTTTGATGCTTTTGGAATTCCCCCGGAATTTCAATATTATCCGCAAACCATAAACTCATTTTTGAAAAAACATTCCCGACGTATTTTGTACCATAACAGACGTCTGCAACACGAGCTGTCAATCACCTGCGGACAGCTTTGCGTCTATTATTTAACCCATAGAGGTTGCGGGTTGAGTTATCAGGATGTGCTAGCATGCTACAAGGATGATGTGTTACATAACGACGCCATGGTGTCTACTTTTGTTAAACATTATCAAACGTGTGTAGAAAAGCCTTGTACCGGACAGGCGGCGTGTTCTTTTCACAAATTTAAAACATGTCATTGTCTGGAATCATTTCAAAATGTTTTTATTGAATAAAACATATGTAAAAACATACAAACATTTTCGGTTTTTCATTGACACCAATGAGGGGGAATAACCCAACCACTTTACAGAAGCAGGTCTTCTTTTTCTACTCATCTTCTTCCTAATGGCTGTCCTCTTCTCGATATCACCATCATCAGAGCTTAACGACCCTCGGAGTTTCAATCTTCTGAATTCATCGTAGGCGTGGGGGTTGACGATGGTGGTTTCAGGAATATTGAGTTCGTATAGAGTGTGCAGAAACTCCTTCCAGCCACTCGGTGTTTGAGTCGCGATGTTTTTGCCCGTCACAGTAATCTGTCTGAGTAAATCGGTCATATGAGATCCTTTTATCGGTTTATCTTGATACATAAATTCGTGACGAGGGGTCCAACTTCTATGGGCGTCCTCGAGTTTTCTCAAAACATAGTTGGCGTTTTTCCGATAACGAGTCGGAACGTTTTGCAGGATATCGAACCAGGACTCAGTTTCATCCCCCACCTTTTTGTCTTGCACTTCGACAACCGAGCTCTTTGAAGAGTTCAAAACTTCTGGTGTTAGCGGTAGGGTCATTGCCAGGGGTCGTTCTTCCTTTTCTCCTTGTTTGAGAAGAGTTAAATAACGGTGCAGTTAAGACTGATACTTTGTTATATTTTCATGCTGGGTTAACGATCGATCTTCTAAAATGGCTTTCATCTTCACATCCAAAGCCTGTTCAGCCGTTTGTCTGATGGTAGGTTCGGGTTTTTTCAGTCGTTCCAGTTGTTGAGGCGATAGAAGAAACATCTTCTGGGTTGCTTTAAACTCATGATGGTTAATTTTTGTTGATTAATCCTCCTAAAAGATTACCTAGGAGGGGTACAACAGTCCCCAGCAGAGGAAGAATAAATCCACCCCTTTGAGTCAAAGCGGCGCGTTTTTTCTTCAGGCTCGTTTTTTTATGGGCCAATAGTCTAATAATTTTCTTTTGTTTTTCTAATTTCTTAAACTGTGCAGGTGAAAGGGGTATATGACCTTTCAACAGATTGAAAGCAATTTCGCACAATACCTTGATCAAAGAGGCCGGACCCTTGGTCAGTATGTCTTTACGCTTCTTGGTCGAGGCTTTAAACAGGGTCTTGAGGAGCGGAGCGTTTGTTTTTATTAGCCTTTGGGGATGTAGACGGTAGGCCACTGATCCGGAAGTACACCCGTCCTCAAACGATATTGTTCTGGACATGAAGGATTTAAATCCACCAATAAATACCCATGAGCGTCTTTGGTAGCATCTTCAAAACTTTCTAAAAAGTATCTTTTCTTCGCAGGGAAAATCTGATTCGCCAAAATACTGGTATGTAATTTATCCCGAGGATTTTTGAACTGACTCCAGTCGCCATCAAGTTGCCAACTCCTGACATACCAAAACTTTTGAGAGAAACTGAGACTATTCACGCTTCTCTTTCTTGTTCTTTTTATAGTTCAACTTCAAGTTCAGTTTTTCACCTTTTCACACTGCGTAATGGAGGCCAGTTGAGCAAGTGGAACAAGTGATTTTATTGATGATTGTGGAAGGCAACGATTTCATAAGCACAGTTTCTTCTCACACCTTTTCCATTAGGTACGATTAAAAAGACAACTGAAAAGCAAAACATTAACAAATGTTGTTCCAGGCAAAGGCAATTATTTTTATTTACATGTTTGATGTAAACACCAAAACAAATCATCATCACTCAGACACAATGGTTATTCTGGCACTGATCACATTGGCTTAATGTCAATAAAAAAGCTTTGCAAAATTCAATATCATATTTTATTCAAAATCAAAATTTACATCTTACCTCAAAGATTCGGTTCTTTCATTTTTTTTAATTTTTTTAATCTTCAAGGATTCTCACCAGCACAATTGTGTCTTTCAGCATGCTGTTTAGTGGAGAATTTTTTAGCACAAACGCTGCAACTGAATGGCTTGTCTCCACTGTGTGTTCTTGTGTGGCGTCGTAAATACGACTTTTGAGAGAACCTCTTGGCACAAACTGAGCAGGAAAAAGGGTTTTCTCCACTGTGCGTTCTTTTGTGGATTGTTAAATCAAGCTTTTGAGAGAAGCTTTGCCACAAACTGAGCAGGAAAAAGGTTTTTCACCACTGTGCTTTCTTGTGTGACTTGTTAAATTTGATTTTCGAGAAAAGCTTTTACCACAAACCAAGCAGGAAAATGGTTTTTCTCCAGTGTGTGTTCTTGTGTGCCTTGTTAAATGAGACTTTCGAGAGCAACTCTTGCCACAAACTGAGCAGGGAAAAGGGTTTTCTCCACTGTGTGTTCTTGTGTGGATTGTTAAATCAAACTTTTGAGAGAAGCTTTTACCACAAACCAAGCAGGAAAATGGTTTTTCTCCCGTGTGTGTTCTTGTGTGAATTATTAAATGAGACTTATGAGAGCAACTCTTGCCACAAACTGAGCAGGAAAAAGGGTTTTCTCCACTGTGTGTTCTTGTGTGGATTGTTAAATCAAACTTTTGAGAGAAGCTTTTGCCACAAACTGAGCAGGAAAAAGGTTTTTCACCACTGTGCTTTCTTGTGTGACTTGTTAAATTTGATTTTTGAGAAAAGCTTTTACCACAAACCAAGCAGGAAAATGGTTTTTCTCCAGTGTGTGTTCTTGTGTGCCTTGTTAACGTTGCGTTTTTTGAGAAGCTTTTGCCACAAACCGAGCAGGAAAAAGGGTTTTCACCACTGTGTGTTCTTGTGTGGCTTGTTAAATTTGCCTTATGAGAGAAGCATTTTCCACAAACTGAGCAGGAAAAATGTTTTT
Source organism: Idiotropiscis lumnitzeri (assembly GCF_059441095.1). Lineage (NCBI taxonomy): Eukaryota > Metazoa > Chordata > Actinopteri > Syngnathiformes > Syngnathidae > Idiotropiscis > Idiotropiscis lumnitzeri. The sequence continues at coordinate 12,692,109 of NC_142392.1, forward strand.
CTCCACTGTGCGTTCTTGTGTGCCTTACGAAATGAGACTTTCGAGAGAAGCTTTTGCCACAAACCGAGCAGGAAAAGGGTTTTTCTCCACTGTGTGTTCTTGTGTGGATTGTTAAATGAAACTTTCGAGAGAAGCTTTTGCCACAAACCGAGCAGGAAAAGGGTTTTTCTCCACTGTGTGTTCTTGTGTGGATTGTTAAATGAGACTTTCGAGAGAAGCATTTCCCACAAACTGAACAAGAAAAAGGTTTTTCACCACTGTGTGTTTTTCTGTGTCCTTTTAAAGACCGCTTTGAAGTTAATGAGTCAGTGTGACATGCCCTTTCACCTTTGGCTTGCCCATCATCATCATCATCATCATCATTAGCATCATCATCATTGTCATGAGCGTCTGATGTGTCCTCATTATGTGCTTGTGATGGCCCCCAGGGCTGCTGCTTGTAGGTTGAGCTGCTGCTTGTAGGCTCCGCCCCTCTGATGTCCTCACTCTCATCCTTGTTTTCAACTTCAGTCTTTATAGGGACAACGTTCAGTGGTGACTTGTTGATCTCCTCCTCCTCCTCCTCCTTTTTGATGTGAGTCAAGTCTGGCTCATCTTTCACAGAACGGAGATCGTTTTCACTGACATCTGTAGGACACAGAAAGACAAACACACATTTGGTTTGGTCAAGTCAAACCTCATGCGGCGACTTTGTCTTATATTGTTTCTACCATGCTACCTTGACTTGTGCCTGCCGCATACGGAGCAATGCGTGCGACCCCAACTTGGACCGGACCATGGGGGCGTTTCACAAAATTACGTCCCTGTTAAATGTGCCTTTTGAGAGAAGCATTTGCCACAAACTGAGCATGAAAAGGGTTTTTCCCCACTGTGTGTTCTTGTGTGCATTAAAAAATGAGACTTTTGAGTGAAGCATTTACCGCAAACTGAGCAGGAAAAAGGTTTTTTTCCACTGTGTATTTTTGTGTGGATTTGTAAATGTGACTTTTCAGAGAAGCATTTTCCACAAACTGAGCAAGAAAACGGTTTTTCTCCACTGTGCGTTCTTGTGTGCCTGACTAAATTAGACTTTCGAGAGAAGCATCTGCCACAAACTGAGCATGAAAAGGGTTTTTCCCCACTGTGTGTTCTTGTGTGGATTTGTAAATGTGACTTTTCAGATCAGCATTTTCCACAAACTGAGCATAAAAAAGGTTTTTCTCCACTGTGTGTTCTTGTGTGCCATTTTAAAGACGACTTTGAAGTTGATGATTTCCCACACTGAGAACATACCCAACTGTCAGTGTGACATGCCCTTTCACCTTTGGCTTGCCCATCATCATCATCATCATCATCATCATTAGAATCATTGTCATGAGCATCTGATGATGTGTCCTCACTATGTGCTTGTGATGGTCCCCAGTGGTTTGCATCACCTTCTGTTGTCATGTGATGAATAGAGCTGTGGCTTGGAGGCTCCGCCCCTCTGTTGTCCTCACGCTCACCCTTGTTTTCATCTTCACTCTTTATAGAGAAAACGTTCAGTGGTGACTTGTTGATCTCCTCCTCCTCCTCCTTTTTGATGTGAGTCAAGTCTGGCTCCTCTTTCACAGAACGGAGATCATTTTGTCTGACGTCTGCAGGACACAAAAAGACAAATTTGGTTTGGTCAAGTCAAAGATCAGGCTGCAACTTTGTCTGATATTGTTTCTACCGTGCTACCTTGACTTGATTTTCACAAAATTACGTCCTACGATGTAAACCGCCCTTTCCTAGCAGCACAACAGTGATAAACGAGCATTTAAAAAGAAAGCACGTTGCGGCTGATGCCCGATTTCATTCCTGACATAGTCACAGATGTTTCTGGAAGCGAGCTGAAGTTAGCACACACAGGCTATTGTGTGGGTCTGATGGAACACCTGTTGTGGGACCCTAACATATTGATGGGGGCCACTGGGGGCTGTTGGTGGAAAAGGGGGTTGTGACGTTCTCCCTTTTTAAGCCCATAGTAAGCCAAAGATGCAGATGCATTCCTTGCAGCATGCGCTTGTTCACTGATGAGATCCGTGCAACCTTGGATGGATGCATTCAATGTATTTTAAATGTTTGGATGGGGTGAAACTACGCACACGTGCACAAAACAGTGCAGAGCCACCGGAGGTTCATTGAACGAGCCAGTAAAAATTTCATAAATAAGACCAATACGTACTTGATTTTTAAAAGAAAAATGAATCCTTTGTGCTTTATCCACTAAAATTCATCAACCGCCATTGATCTTTTTGCCGCAATGTGCACAGTTTTGAGAGTCAGGTCGAATCATTCCATAAGGAATTGCTTGAACAAGATATGTCAGAGTTTTTGTCAAAAACGAGACAAGCCTGCACAAATGAATCACCCAGCCAAGATTATCTTTGTCACTTGCGAGGAGCAGTCCGGCAAAGAGAAAAGCGTTCCCGCTCCTGTGCGGCCTTTTCTTGAAGCACAGCAAAGAAATTTGTATGTCAACTCATAAAGAATGGAAAAACATGAACACTTTGACTTCATCACACCCGTCCACACGCTTCCTGTTGTTCGAACGGTTTCAGCTTACAAGACATGTTTGGGTCACACTTCTGTTCAATGCGAGCTAAACGGTTTCCTGTCAAACACGGTTCAAGGCGTGCATCTGTTTTTGTGGCTTCCTGCTCAACTGCCAGCGTAGACACAACCCTGTTACCACTGAACTCACGTTTTGCTGTTTAAGAGGTCCATGTTTTTGTGACCTTCTATTAACCTGTAAGCATAGTTTTGAAACATGATGACATGACAAACTTAATTTCTTTCACGATAATATAAAAACTTTCGCAGATATAGCAAAAACAAATTGGACAAGCTGTGGAGCAGAGCACAACATCAGTCAGACCCCGGGTCCACGACCCCTCTGGCAGAGACGCAAACAGATTTCGCTTCAGAGTGACCCATTCACTGTCTACCATAGTGTCGAAATTCGGAAAATGTTCCATAACAGAAGAATTCGTAATGGGTGCTGAAACACCACACCCTGGTCGTGACATGGAGTATTCTACATCTGAAATTAACTCTGCCAAAAGTCTTCACCAATGGGCCGAAATCTTTAGTATGATGATGCGCACCGATAGTGAATGTGATTTGTGGCTCAGCGAACAGAGACAATTCAGAGACCAGAGCAGGAACAGGACGTACCACCCGCGGGAGGATGGAGACCCTGGTCTCAGAGCTGCCCAGTCTACTGGAACGGAGGACAACATAAGCTTCCCCCCGCGGTTGTGCACAGTCAAATTCAGTCCCTTCTGGAAATTCAGTCCCACTTGAATTCCAGTGTTTCACAGGTGCGGGTTCGGTCCACGGCAGTGACTCGGCCAATCTCAAGAGTCCTACAAGCGTAACAGTGTTGTTGCTCACTGGGATATGCAGAAGGAACTTGCAAAGCGTGGAATATCTTGTTCCACCATCAAAAACTGTTGTCCATCAATCGTCACCTGAATGCCAAGACCTGCCGGTCCTTGAATGCTGAGGCTCCGCGGGCACCCCATCGTGGAATGTGGTCCCAATCGGGTTGAGGCGTCAACTGTGCGTTTGGAAGCCATAGAAGCGTTGTCGGAGGAGGGGGTAGCGGTGGCGCCCCCTCGCTGGTGGAGCTCTTCGTGACAGGCATGGCACTGGACCACAGGATGGCACATTTCAGGAAGTGGCTCGGCTTGGACCGCTCATCACCCAGTGACCCCACACCCCACAGCAAGAGCACGTCCCACTCACAACCCATGTCTATCATCACCCCTACTTCTGTTACGTGACCTTGTTGACTGGCCGGTGCGGACAACAAGCCTGCTGTGGCACTGCGTCACCAGAATCTGGCCCAGGAGCAGCGGAAACGGAAAGAGCAGACGCAATGGGAGCTGCATGCGTCGGCTGCTGCATTAACTGCTTCCCCCTGTTTTATTTTATTTATTTTTCCCATGTTCTTTTTTCCGTTCCCGGTGAATTAGCACTCTTGGCCCCCTGAACCTGCAAGTGTAACAATTCTTTTTCTCCATCCAATACAATATTTTCTTTCATCTATGCAAAAACGGGGGTTTTACTCATACTGATTAGCAGTTTCTCATTGACAGACTGTTCCGCATGATGTCAGTAAGGACAATTAACATTAGTTCGGAAAATATCCCCTTCTTAATCACAACTCAAAGGGATGATTCTATAAACATGCGAACCTTCAGAACACCCATGAACACGTCAACTATAATTTAGCTCCTCTTTTTTAACCAACTAATACAGTGATTCTCAAATAATGGGGCGCGGTGCGATGCTGAAGGGGGCGCGTGGGACCCTGGCGAACATGCTTTTTTGCATGGTTTTGGGACCGAAAAAGGCGATCTCAGACAACGCGAGTTTGAGCTTGTCAAAGCTGTTTGTGCCCCGAGTTCACGCAGTACTGGTTTTAAAAAAAACGTGTCGCCTTGTCACGCAGTCCTGATTAAAAAAAAAGCGTCGCCCCGTCGCTTGTTGACCCGGAAGTGATTTATT